>NW_010116341.1:0-22771 GCF_000699245.1 Pterocles gutturalis
GGGGGTTTTTTTTGTTTGGTTTGTTGGGGGTTTTTTTAGTTTGTTTCTCATGTCCTGCCATACTACCAAAGTGTGCAGCTGTCGTGGTCAAGAAAGAAAAAGACTTTTGGACAAAAGGGATATTTATATGACTTTAGGGCTGACATAGATTAGGAGAGGAGTGGAGAACTTGAAGAAGAAAAACATAACTAGTGATTGTTTGTGACACTGATGAGCCATCTCATCTGCAGAAGGAGCTACAACATGTACTGGAAAAGTTGATGTATTATCACTGTCTTGTCTTATTGCTTCTTTTCTTGCATGCTTATTTTACCAACAGTGTGGCTTACAGAATGTGAATGGGTTTAGGCAGCATAAAAATTCCTTAAACACCTCCAAGAAAGTTGCTAACATTTATTTTATATATATGGATTTGGGAAGAAGAGTAGGTTAGTTATTGTCTTACTGTGTCTTATACTGGGTATGAGTTTATTATTCATTCGTATGCTATTTTATTTAATTAGCATCAACAGAAAATTAAAAATGAACTTTTTTCCCCACTGGAAAAACCTTGATCTGAGGAGAAGGAGACATTTGCTGAACTATCTTGTAGTCAAGTTAAAGAATAAGTTATCACTTTTCTAATTCACAAGATGAAACCTTCTATGTTGGAAATTTACTTGAAAATTTTAAGTGTTTTCATGTAGTTAAGGTTAAATTTCAGAAGCAGGCACTGCTCATAATTAGAAAACAGGCTTCACCTTAAGAAAACTGCTGACATATCTGAAAAAATTCCCATGAAGACAGTGGAGAAGAAGTTCCCATCTAAATTAGGAGAAGCCACAGATCAAAATCTCCTATGGATGAAAGCCATTAACCACTGTGCCTCAGACAGCACAGCAGGAGGAGGGGGGAGATGCTGGGACTAGTGCATAGGCAGAAGAAGACTAAATATTGAAAATTTTTATAAACCAAATGTCTGAATTAATTAGGTCAGCTTTTTTTTTGTCTATTTTTGGTACATTTCTATCTGAATTTCCCCCTTTCTAAATGTTTTCAGCACACATTGTTTTACTAAAACATTTTGAGATGGAAAATGAGAACATTTTGCTTACAAAAGGTCAAAATATTCTGGAAATTTGGAATACATTAAGAGTGTCAAAATTAACCCTTTGGTATGTTTCTGCTTCGAATAATTGGTATTTTTGCAGGTCAAAAAAAAATTAAACAAAATATGTAAGGCACATTTAAGAACTCCAGCCATGAGTAAATCTTGACCAGCTAGTGATGTGCCTGTACTGAATAACAGAGAAAAACCAAAAAAACCTAAATCAACAGCCTTGTTGATTTGTGTCATCTGTCTTCTTATTGTCTTAAAAATTCCTAGTAAAAGGATGCCATGGAATAGTAGCAAAAATGTAGTGGCATTATTTTTTTTTCCAGCATATTTCTTGCTTGCAATTTTTTTTCCAAACCTTTGCTCTCTTTTATGAAGGCTGTAATTTACAAACAAACTCTTTCAACTGACCTTCCTCCATTGAAACATCTTTTTTTTGTGTTGGAAAAACTCTTACTGGGCTTTTACTCTGGATAGAGGCTTGGTTAGCACAAAGTACTACTATTAGGAAAAGTTAATTGGGATTCTGAGGAAAAGGAAAGTTAAACTTTGTCGATTTCCCATCCCTTTCTCCTTCATCCTATCCATGCCCACTCCTCAGATATGCTTCTCTTTACTCCACCTCCAAATAACACACTTAGTCTTGTTTCCCCATATTTTTTTTAATGTATTCCCTGTATTAATGAATAGAATATGCATGTGGACCTTTCTCATCCACGTTTCTTTACAGCTCTTCAGAAGCTGGAAGCCTCGGTCACCATCCTTAGGAGCTGGCATGTCACTAGGACAAAATATCTTTTGCTGTTTGAGTGGCATGTGGTGTAACCAAGTATTCCTGGGCAGTGTGTCTACACTTATTGTTAGGTTATAACATTGGCTTTCCCTGGGATGCAGTACGCCTTTGAAAACAAACAGTTCTGCAGACTTAGACATAGATTAGATGCATGTTTTGAGTCCACTGTGGGAAAAATTTGGCCCTGCACTCTCTGTATATATAAGTTTATGCATATATAATTATTTATGTATTTACACCTATATTATACACAAAAATTCATAAGCCTGAAAGAGGTGAAACCTGACGAAAACACTAGGGGTCCTTCTTAGCAGTGAAGCACTCAGCGGTGTTGGAAAGAAGGGAGCCAACTACTGAGACAAATTTAGCTTTTACTGGAAATTCCTTCTCTTAAGAAGGGGAAAGGAATGGGAAAAAAAGGGGGGGGGAAAGATATAATTTATGGCTTGCTATTTAAAACCTTCCTGGACCAACTTCACTTTGGCACTTTTTGTCACCTTTCAGCTCTGACATGGAGACTGGCCTAAGCAGTGTTAGGGCTCATCTATCCTCTCTTGAACTTCCCTACTGAATTTGCAGGCATTAGCACAAAAGAACCCAAATACAGCTTGAACCTAGACCTCGAAAGGGGGTGGGGACCTGCCAAGACAGAACTCAGAGCTCAAGCTTCAGTAGCCCTGTAAGAATGCGGTTGAGAAAGGGAAAGGAGATTCATTCCTAATGAATGCAGTTTGAAATATACACTTCGTGACTTAAATGAATAGGTTTTTAGTTACAGTGTGGTGCAGGGAAGAGGAGATGTGGAACAACTGCTTACACAGACATAAAACATCCTCTCACACTCTCTGGGTCCCTTAGGATGTGGTTGGGCAGATGGATACACACATGTGCAGAGGAATCCTCAACTAAAAAGCCTAGGAAAACAGACAGAGAAAAGATTTTATGTAACGAAATTCTCTAGTAATGAGGCCAAGAGCTTGTAGCTACACATTTGCTGGGCATGTTATTTACACCAATTACAGGTTTGCTGCTTTAAAATATTTTTTTCAGGGAGATCTTTCTAGCTGTATTCTTACAGGGATTAGTAGTCCCATCGCTTTTATATAGAAAAAGCTGGGAGAAGATTTTTAAAGGCTTTTAATTCATTCTAAATGCAGTAAATCTCATTAAGTTTGCAGCAGACTGTTCTCAAAGCAAGCATTTGGCAGTAGATACTGTCGTGACAATTTTTTCCAGTACCCTTACCATCACACTGTGCATGTTATCTCTTGTGTTTCCCATAAATATTTGTGACAAAGGAAAAAGAAATACAATATGTGGTAAAGTTTTTATGGTCTCTATAGCACACGCGTACTTATAGAGCATTTGCAACAATGAAATGTATACAAGGGTATAAAAAGTCACAAAACCAGCATTTTCAAGAGTTCTTGAGGTTAATTAGATGCTTGTTGTTTTCCCACTGGATTTCCATGGGAACTGCAAACATGGTTCCTTTCAATATTTTAGGAAATCTCATCTAAGACCTGGGTTGTGAATTCCATTGCAGTTACACTGTATCTAATTAGGCTTCCTAATGAACACAGGGCGTGTGGTACGGTATATTTTGCTTAAGGTCTCTGAAATCTCAGTAAATCCCAACTAAAAGACTGCCAACTATTAGGATTGCCTCAAGTCTCCTGACATACCCAGTTTCTTTCGTTTCTGTGACTCTGACATAGTCATAGATTAAGTGAAGCAAAGACTCACTATGTGGTGGTGTCAAAAACTTGCATTTGCCAAGTCTCTGTTTCTACCTAGAAAGGTTTCTACTCACCCTTCCAACAGCAGTCTTTGGAACCAGAACTACAAGTAGGACCGAATTGAGGATTTGCTTCAACTACAAATGGAAAATGCTGAAAATATCCTACAAGTGTGTTTCTCCAACTCAGATGTACACATTTAAACTGCTACCAACTATAAGAAACATGGTGAAGAGGTGTTTATAAAACTGGGGTTCTCTATTCTCCACCAGAATTGTTTACAGAGAGACTTCAAATCAGTAACACCTATGCTGAAAATCCACTTGTTTATTAATATTTGTTTATTTAACCTGTTGATTATTCACTTGTCTGCCTGTCCATCCACCTGTTGAATTTTTGAGCTAGTGGGCCATCACTGAACACACTTGAATACAGCAGTGGACTAGCCAATGCTGTGGCCACAAGATGGAGGTGCCCAACTGGAGATCAGCTACAGCATGAACTGTCACTCTTACTTAAGGGTCTGGCCTAGACACTGTTGGGACTGGTGGGAAAAGATCGAGATTAGCATCTTTGGAGCAGCTTAAAGGACCCAAGCCTGTCAGAAAACAGGTTTTATCAACCCTACTGCTCCCAGAACCACATCTAAAGTTATGCTTCTTGCTACAATAAGTTAGAGAAGGACTTGGGGATGCTGGTGGATGAGAAACTCAACATGAGCCATCAATGTGTACTTGCAGCCCAGAAACCAACCGTGCCCTGGGCTGCATCAAAATAAACATTATCAGCAGGTTGAGGGAGGTGATTCTCCCCCTCTACTCCACTCTCATCAGACCCCACCTGGAGTACTGCTTGTAGCTCTGGGGTCCTCAGCACAGGAAGGACACGGACCTGTTGGAGCAGGTCCAGAGGAGGCCACAAAGATGGTCAGAGGCTGGAGCACCTCCCCTGTGAGAACAGGCTGAGAGAGTTGGGGGTGTTCAGCCTGGAGAAGAGAAGGCTCCCAGAAGACCTTGTAACAGCCTTCCAGTGCTGAAAGGGGGTCACAGGAGAGATGGGGGGGCTCTGGATCAGGGGGCGCAGGGACAGGATGAGGGGGAATGGGTTTAAGCTGAAAGAGGGTAGATTTAGACTAGATACTAGGAAAAAATATTTCCCTGTGAGGGTGGTGAGGCAGTGGCCCAGGTTGCCCAGAGAAGCTGTGGATGCCCCATCCCTGGAGGGGTTCAAGGCCAGGCTGGATGAGCCTTTGGGCAACCTGGGCTAGTGGGAGGTGTCCCTGCCTATGGTGGGGAGTAGAACTAGATGATCTTTAAGATCCCTTCCAACCCAAACCATTTCTGTGATTCTATGATTTTTAACCACTTGGCAGGACACATCTGACAGTGGGACAGATCTTCTGGTGTCAGCAGCTGCTGCCAGTGGCCACTGACCACCACTAAGCAGTACCCAGGCTGGGAGCTCCTGAGGCACAAGAAGCCTGTGGGCCTGAGGCAGCCACTGCCCGGTTGTGTGGGTTGTAGCCTGACAGAAACAGCCACAATCCACCTCACTCAGGCAAGAAGCAGCATTTAGGCACAACTGCTCTGATATCAGAGGTTGCGCCCTGGCTTCTACCTGGAGAACAGTGTCAGGACCTGGCAGGAGGCACAGCTGTCCCAGTGTCTGTCTCAGGAGAGGCTGTATCAGCCTTGAACAACACCCTTTGCCTTGCCTGAGCAGAGCCTTTTCAGTTTTTTTTCTATGCAGCACAGAGCAGGATCTAGCAGGATGGGATAGAACCTTATCTGGGAGTTTTCTGTGGCTGTAGTCATCATCATGAGATACCATTTATCAACTGAGTCAACATCCGGAGTCATCAGTTAGGCCCTGAGGAAATTTTAGCATTAAAAAGATTTATGACAGAGAACATATGATTTGGTTTACAGTATGCCTTTTTATCTGATAAAAAAATAAGTGCAGAGCAGCTGCCAAGAAAAAAGCAAGAAGGAGCAAAAACAGTGCAACAGCACTGTTTTCATTTAGTTCACCTTTAAGAAGTGTCCTAAATATCTGGAAAGAATTCCCACATACATTTATCCCAAGCATGTAAAATCCTCCTTTGTCATCACTACAGAGCTTTCACGGGATTTATCCAGAGTTTCTTAGAGTGCTTTTCCCTCCATGAAATGTCAAGGTTTTGGGTATTTCTAAACAGCTTCAATTTCCAAATGATTAACTGAATAACAAAGCAGTCTCTAATCCCATTTGTGCATGTTGTAACTCAGTCAAAAAGAGTAAAATGCAGTGAGATTTATGAATTAAGCCCTTTGGGGGATATCACAGAGCAAAAAATATCAGATGATTTGGGAACACAAATGTTAAAAACCCCTTTATGTTTATCTCAAAAGGACTTTGTAGACAGATAAAATTTATGAAACTTGCAACTTCAACTAAGGAAAGACCATACCTGTTCTACATGTATTTTGGAAAAACACAACTGAAAGGACAAGCAATCCTCCCTCAGAAGAGAAAAGACACCCTGGTTTTGGCAGAGGATTTCCCAGCCAAGAACAGCGGACCTGAGTCTGCCCATACAAGCTATGACTGTAGCAATTAGTGACTAACCCAGATCATGTCAACAGCTGGCAGTGATAATTCTATTCAAAGGTTTTAGTTGTAATCCCTGCATCTGGTGTTGTCCAGTGTTGTCTCAACAACAAGAAGAGGTTTTATAAATGGCCACATTGAAAAGTAAAGTTCTACTGCAATGGATTATTTTCCTTGCTTTTTGTTTCTGCTCCATTTTATACAGTTTTATTTCACTTCATCTTATAAAATACATCCCTCTACAAGAAAAGCTTATAGAGTGAGAGAAACTTCACTCATGTGCCTGTCTACATCTTACAAGGACAAATGAAATTTTGACTCTTGAACCTGTCCTGCCAGCAAAAATTTAAGGCATTGGCATAGATGTAATCAGTCCATCATTCCTAAAATATTTTGTTTAGTGTGAAATGGCTTTCCACATTTGCACGCCACACAGTATACGAGACTAGAATTTATGGTTGTTTCTCTCCCAGGAAAATATTATTTTATAGGGTTAGAACTGAGTAAAATGTGATTCACATCCACTAATTGACATTGGTTTTAAGTTAATTTAATATGATTACTGATTATCAAAACCTTATGTTAGAATTAGAGACAATCCCAAGCACTCATAAAATAAGAAAATATAATGGTCCAGTCCTGGTTTATCTCATTGTAAAGAGCCAGTGAAGCTCAGATTTACTCTAGGTCTGAATCGGCATAATTACTAGCTTTCCAAATCTGGATATCCATTTGAGTGTCTCCATTTGGAACATTACAACTCACCATCCCACCTGTTAACAGGGAACATTTCTGCTATGTTTTCTGAGGGATCAGAATCCATAACCTCTCGTTAGCCTAGATTACTGTGATTGAGGTGAAAATTAATTTAACTAAATAACTGAATCACTTGTTTTAAAATGCAGGTAATAGTCATATAAGAGAGTACCAGAAAAGTATGGAAGAAGCTATTGAAATGTGCGTGTAAGCAGAGACCTGAGATATGTGAATGTAACTGACAGAAAAATGAACAGCAAAGGGGTAAAGAAATAAGATCAGGCTAAAATATTTTAGAACTCCAAATAGGACAAACTTTATGGTGAATATTACATTTTTTGAACCACTTCAATAGAAAAATGCATTTGGCCCAGAACAAAACACAGAGCCAACTATGAATTTTGGACAGTAGAACAGGTAATTAAATGGTGCATAATTGACATCAGCACAGAAAATTTACCATTTATCTACAAAGTTTGGCAAATTAACAAATAAACATGTCTTTATTTAGGTTTGCTGCTTTTTTTTTTCTGCACTACAAACTATTAAAATGGTAATGGTGCCTTACCTACATGATAATCAAAAAAAAAAAAAAAGGCATAATTACAGCAACTCAAATCCATAGAATTTTATTCGCTTCTACATAACATCAATAAAACCCTCCTCCCATTTTTTTGCTTCCTGCCCCCAATTACTATTGAACTCCTTCTCTGGGGGTTAGCTGATCCTTTCATATACCCAACAAATTGTAACTGAGCACACGGTAGCCTAGAGTGCATTCTCCCTGCCACTGCTGGGGACAATGACAATACACACAGCCTTTTTGAAAAACACATTCCCTTTAATCACATCATCCACACTCCTCCTATCACTCTGGCCATTCCTCCACTTCCTAAATTATGTTATTACTAGAGAGTAAATCAAGAAGAGGAGCCCAGCTCAGCGTCTGTACAAAGACATACCTTTAAAACCACCACGTCTACCCTTCTGTCCTTCATTCCATTTAGTTTGAGCCCTGTAAATCCATTAATGTAGTCAGGGCTCCAGGAACATTCTCTGATCTCTTTATCAGTTGGCACTGCTTTGACCCTGGTACCATCCCAAAACACTAGGTAAGGAGTAATCTCTGGAGGAACCGGGTGTGCTTGCCTAGAAGAGACTCAGCGTTGCCAGGCTGAAGGATTAACAAGGGTACAGTAAATTTTGTGTTCCACAGTCATTAAGAAGAGTCAACATGCTTTTCTGGAGCAGCAGAATGTATTCATAGTCCAATTACAGTTATAAACATTTTGTATAATTTAAAAAAGTTAATTCCCCATTTATTTCTCTACAGAAGATAGATAGAAGACAGAATATCTGTTGAAGTAAGGATTTCAGACACTGTAACATCAACCATTTAAACGTGAAACACAAATGTATATTGCATTTTGACTATATCATGCTCACAAATCACCAAAGACAGAGCTTCCCTCAATTTGATTTTATGATGCTGTATGGGTCTGGCTGGGACAGAATTCATTTTCTTCATTGTAGCCTGTATGGTGTTGTGTTTTGAATTTGGTTGACACAGCAGTGTTTTGACTATTGCTGAGCAGTTCTTGCACAGCATCTTGGTTTTCTCTTTTTCCAACTCTGCACCCCTGGGAGTAGGTTTGGGGTGCACAAGACATTGAGAGGTGATGCAACCAGGAGAGCTAACCCTAACTGACCAAAGGGATATTCCATGCCATACAACATCATGCTCACTAATTGCTCAGTAGTAAAACAGAACGGGGGGAATTTGGAATGTTAGCCATTGCTTGGAGTCTAGCTGTGCATCAGGCTGCTTGTGGGAGGTGAAGAATGATTGCCTTTGCATCACTTGTTTTGTGTTGTGTTCTTTCTTCTTCCTCTTTCCTTTGTTTACTAAACTATGCTTATCTCAGCCCATGAGTTTTCTTAGTTTTGCTCTTCCTCTTCTTTCCCCTGTCCCACTGGGAGAGGAGAGATGGAGTGAGTGGCTGAGTGGTGCTACTAGAGTTAATCCATAATGGATCCTTAAAATGTTTACCCCATCTGACTTCAGCTATCAATAGCTACGGTTGAAATGCAGCTGCCCTGAGGAACCCTGTGGGCTTTGGCAGTGCTGCAGGCTCACTGCCTGCTGTGGCGGGCTCTGGCAGCTTGGACTTCAGCTGCTCTCCCTCAGCTCTGTGTTCACTGTCAGAAAAGAGGCAATTGCCCCATTTGCCCAGTGAATGGTGCCTGAACCTCTGTCATAAGTCTTCTATGTTAGTCCAAGGCTGCGTCATTTTAGCAAAGTATAATATCCTGTTCACAGTAAAATGTGAGCAGACAAATAACACAGCCCATCCCTGAGAATCATTTTTTCTGGGCACAAGTAGTAAATCTGATGCGCACAGGAGGCATTTAACTTCCGTTGCATATGCAGACCACATGAGAAGAGGATGTTTCCCCCACGAGAGGTGCATTGGAGCTAGATGATCTTTAAGGTCCCTTCCAACACAGACGGTTCCATGATTCCATGATTCTATGTTCAAGGGGTTTAGCCAACACTTCCCAGGACCTGTGCAGTCACACAGTGCTGGGCTGGCTGCTATGGCAATCCATCACAGTGCACAGAACAGTACTTCCAACCAAGGCAGGCAGCAGTCTGAAACCTTGGACGTACGACTGAGAGCATGCCTAGTGTCTCCAAACAGCAGTCTGATAAAATCACCTGCCCTGCAAAGGCTACCAGTCAGCTTAGCCGTATATTACATTTCCACTTTACAAAAGATCCAAAGTGAAAAATAAAAATGTCCAGGAAAACCTGGACACGTGGTAGGCACGCTCAAGTTGGGTTCTGTGGTATCACAGCTCTCTTGCTAGCAGTACCTATGTTAGCTTGTTGAAATCTCAGAGAGGCTTGTCTACATGAGGTTCAAGCACAGGAGTGACTGCAGTGTAGACAGTCACTTGATAAATGTTATGAAAGGAACGATAGAAAGAGATGTGTTGCCAAGCACAGTTCTGAGATGTAAAGAGAAGTAGTGGAAACATGAGGTAAAATATTATTTTTGGATACTGGAGTGTGCATAGCATGGAATATTTTGGAACTTATTTGTATTTGTTTGGCAGCTTGTTTGATTAGGACAGATAGCACTTGTATTTTGTTTTGGATTTTTTTTTTTTACCACATTTTTTTGGCTTTTAGAGATGAAACATCGTAAAAGTAAAATTAGGAGGAAAATATTATTTCCATGTTCTGAGAACTGTTCTTTGCCTCAGATGTCCCTTTCTTTCCTTCTAATGTATTGCAACACACCTGTGTTAAAAACTCAGCACTGATGGTGGAAGATAAAACAGTCTCCTCTGCCTGTGTGCTATTCTTGTGAGAATAGCCCATGGATATCACTCCTGATTTTTTGGATTGAAAGTGCATACACAAGTAGAAAATGCTGAACTTCCAATGAAAAACTTGGAAAAAAATGACTGAAGAGGAGAAAAAAGAAAAAGAAAAAAAAATATTTCCCCTAGGGGTTGCTCCTGTGCCTCTGGAGCTTATCAACAACCTTCCAGAGTGATAATCTCAAAGCCACCCCCTATGGGGGGCCCAAACAGGGCAGTAAATTGAGTACTGGGAGTTAGTTGTGATCACTGCATATCAGGAGCAGAATTTGGAACTTGGGTTCTAAAATGGATCGTCAATGTGCATATGCAAAAGGAACTCCTTCCCTGCAAAATTAAAATCAGGTAGTAAGTACAAGTAGCTGATATTCTCTGAAGATGTCATTCTTTTTCAGACCAATTTTCTGACTCAAATCCCCAAGAAAGTGATGCCATGAGCAGCTCTCTGCTTTGTCCTTATATGTGCCATTGTTGAACTTTTCAGATATTTTTCTTGACAGAGATAATGCCGGTGAAATCCGTGAAATCAGGGCAAAATTTCTGCCATCAGAATTACTTCATCTGGTACTGTAGAATAAATTAATTTGTTTTTTCTCTTAGAACATAGATTGTGACAATATGTAGTGCAGCTCTTTTAATTGTTCCTGCCTTAATTTCTGTCCTTTAGACAGTTCCCATACTGGAGAGCTCCTGTAACTAATTTTGAAGTCAGAAATTCTTTCTGCGTAAAAAATTTGAGACTTCCTGCAGCTGTAGGATATGAGCTAGCAGACAGGAGATTTGGACTTTCTTGCCAGCTCCTGCACAGTGCACAGCAGCAGAAAGGCCCATAATATCATTAGAGTTTGATGTGGAGGTTTTCCACTTAAGAAACAAGGCAGCAATGAGAGTTAAACACTAGAACATAAACAGAAATAAAAATATCATCCAGTTATTTAGGACAGCTACATACATAGGTTTTTCACACTAAATTCCATGAAGAGGAAACAGTATCAGACATGGCACCTGGCACACCTACTCCTCTGCCTGGCGCATCTTTTCCCATTATCTGCCCCATAGCCCGGACTGGGACCACACGTAAGGATCGATGGTACCACATGAGCATCCTGAGCCCTCGTTCCAGACAGAAGGAAGAGCTGCTCCCAGAACAGCTGCTTCCCGAACAGCCTCAGGGGAACATGCTCTGCTCTAGAGATGGGAAAATATGCCAAGTGGGTCATAATGAGATATCGCTTTTGTTAGCAAGATAGGAAAAAAGCATACTTGTTACTATGAGTGGAATTCTAGCCCTAGGATCAGGAAGACACTGATGTTAGCTTCAGTGATGGCAGGATTTAACTCCATGTCTTTGTTGACAAATTTAAAAGCTTTTCAGGTAAATACACTAAAAGCATCCGCAAAAGAATATGAACCACTTGGATCCAAATAACCTCTCAGGAAGGTTTCAGACATTCTACTTGCTAATTTCTGAACTAGTTTCCCATTTTAATGGTTGGGAAACCTGGCTTTCTCTAGTAAAACTCCCATTAGCAGACAACCATGAAATGGTAGATTGGCACCATGCTACTCTGGTTCATTTGGAAATCTTAGCTGAGGTTGCTATTAGTTCAGGAGTCTCTTCAGTACCTGTTGCTTTATGCATTCTAGGTTTCCCTGAGACATTTATTTTCAATAAATGCCCAAACTGGACAAAGGCAAGGCCAAGAGTAGTGATACCTAAGCTGGGCACATGTGGCAAGCAAGTATATGAGGAGAAGAGTATTTATGGTTAACAAGTGCAAAAATACACATGCAAAAGGAAAACAAAACATTAGTTATTGGACTGGAGTAGTCATCTAACCTTCAATAGGCAATGCAGTTCAATCATGGATTTTCACTATGAACTTCAAACACAGGGCCGTGGTAAAGTAAGTGAGAAGCAAGCTGCAGTGGCTGGCTGAATAGGACAGGCAGCTGGACCTCTTCTTCCATTTAATGGGACCTTCTCCAGCCACACTGCGACATAGCTCTTCCCTGCTGCTGCTGTGCCATGTCCCATGCTGTCTACCAAACGCCATGAGAACTAGTAGAAGCAAACATAAATATTTGTTCCTTGCCTCCTAACAAATTTACAGTGTTTAGCTGAGGTTACAATGCTTGGCCAAATGTTTGTCATATGTTTGTTGCTCTAGCTTTGCTTTGTGTTAAATAACGGTTTTATCCATCTTGAAGTTCAGCAGTTGATTTAAGGGAGGGGAGAAAACAGTGGCTGAAGACAGCTCATAAGGGACAAATTTCTCATTTCCTCAAGGAAGGAGAAAATGCAGTGAAATAAAAAAAAATAAATCTTGTATTATAGCAGAAAAGCCAATCTAATCACACAATGAGCCTACTGGGCCTCAAGAGTACCAGTGAATCTTAGCACTTAACATTTAACCCTTACCTAAGCACTTTCTTAATACATGCAGTACTTTCTGAAGCTAGGTAGGGGCTAATAGAAGCATTCATCATCAAAAGACACAGTATCAGTTTTGGTCAATAGCTGTCTAGTGTATGCTACACCTGATTAACATCATCTACTACTCCTTGCTGGTGCTTAGGTCTATACAATCAGTTAGGTTTTATTCTGCTGCCCACATACAGGTTTCTTCTGTAGAGATGTGCTGGGGTGTCCGCCAGATCCACATGGGGCTGGCAAATATTTCAGGACCTGCAGGAGGTCAGTGCCCTGCTAGGGATCGGACAGGATGCCTTGGGGTATTAAATGCTCGTGTACAAGCAGCTGCATGGACATTGATGAAGTCTAGAAAATTATTCAGCTGACCATTGCTAAGCACATGCCACAGGGTCAGGTCAATTACTCTATATGGGCTCCATTGACTTTATCGACTGGAGTGCCAGTGTGTGCTCAGACAGTAATTCATGTACAGAAATCTCAATAAAGCTGGAGCTGGATCCCACCCTCACAGAGCATAGTTCAGAATTATCACAGAATCATAGAATCATTGAGTGGTTTGGGTTGGAAAGGACCTTAAAGATCATCCAGTCCCACTCCCTGCCATGGGCAAGGACACCTCCCACTAGCCCAGGTTGCTCAAAGCCTCATCCAGCCTGGCCTTGAACCCCTCCAGGGATGGGGCACCCACAGCTTCTCCGGGCAACCTGGGCCACTGCCTCACCACCTGCACAGTGAAAAATTTCTTCCTAATGTCTAGTCTAAATCTGCCCTCTTCCAGCTTGTAACCATTACCACTTGTCCTCTCACTCCACTCCCTGATGAAGAGTGCCTCCCCATCTCTCCTGTAGCCCCCTTTCAGCACTGAAAGGCTGCTATCAGGTCTCCCCGGAGCCTTCTCTTCTCCAGGCTGAACAACCCCAACTCTTTCAGCCTGTCCTCACAGGTGAGGTGCTCCAGCCCTCTGACCGGTTTCGTGGCTCTCCTCTGGACTCTCTCCAACAGGTCCAGGTCTTTTTTATGTTGGGGGCCCCACAGCTGAACACAGTACTCCAGGTCTTATCTTCTTCAATCTTTCTGGATTTTAACCCTGCTGTATTGCCATGGAGAGGTGGATCATCTGTTCTTAGAAAACAGAGGCAAGAATTCAGTTTTGCAGTTTTGTGCTTTTGGTCACTCAGATACTGAATACCTGAGTATTTGTTTGCACCTTAGAATTACTAAAAGCAGACGAATCTGATCTCCTTCTTTTGTGAAAAATCAGGTCTCTAAATGGCCACATCTGCTTTGATGTCCACAGACAGATTTCAGCCTCCATGTCCACATGTCACAGGCTGGATTCCTCTGGCCGGGACGTGTGCCCGGGCTGTGCATGCAAGGTCAGCACTTCCCTTCTGAAAGAATGCCAGCTGCCACGACCAAACCTCTGCTCCATTCCCCTCTTGCTGTCTGAGCTATATCCTGACATCTCCTTGTATGTAATTAACTTTCTCAGCTACAGTGTTAGCCAGCTGCAGGATTTTTACCCAATGACACATTTATCTCCCTGCCAAAAAGGCTTTGCTTTTTTCCCTCTTTGTTTTATTTTGCTTTGTTTTGTTCTGTGTAACAAAGACAGCCAAACACGTTAGCCTTTCTTTAGGGATTCCCATACTCTGGGCAACTGTACCACATGCAAATCTTTCTCAGAAGGAACTCTCAAGACCAAGCAACCTCAATGATACACGATCATGGTTGTGTGAGACCAGCTTCCCAGCTTTTGGTCTTCCTGGCCCATGGCCATGGTCTGCATTCTTCGAAAAGTGCTCTGCTCAGCTGTGGGTTATACAGCTACTTTAGACCGGCTCATGCTCCCCTGCCACAGGCAATTTCTGCAGCACTGTTTAAAAATCTCCCTAGCATAGACATTGATAACGCAAGCAGTTGGAAATCAAATGTGTAGCTTTACAAGGAAGCATGGAGGCAGATGATCCTATTGGCAGAGCTGTACAGCAGCCTCTTTTTATTTAGATGTCAGGCTTCCGATCTGAATGACAAGGGATCCACATGCATCATCCCCTCCATGGCATCTTTCCTGTGGAACAAAACCCACACATACAATTTGTCTAAAGGCTCTGCCTTCAAACCTGTGAAATGCAAAATAGATTTAAGGGCAATACATGGGTAAGTCCTGCACTTACTTGCAAATACTTGGTATAAACATCATTTTCCAAAGAATTTTTTTTTAAAAATTGAATATTCCATTAGAGAATATATTCACACGTGTTCTTTGCCAGCTGCTTGGAAGACAAACCCACACAATACGACAAACATTTAAAATATTTACATGTTGTGCTTTACCCATTGCCCATGGCTTGCATATATATTGCAATACAATTAGAGAGCTCAGAGAAAAAGTTACGACAGGATTTTTGCGGTGTTGAGAGGACAGAACTTCTATCACAAATAGCATTTTTTTTTTAACCTGCAACAACAAGAATTTTTTAAAAACACATGATGTGTCCTTGAATGTTTCTTGCACAGGTATTAGAAACAGCAAAAGGAACTAGACAGCAAAATGCGGTGCAGCTTCGAATGTGTAAAATCCTGTTGTGAATCAGAGTGATTTAGGCTCAGACACAGACTTCCTTAGTTCTTTCACGTGGCTGAAAATCATGACATGATTGACATGATTTTCATCACCAATCATGAAATCTTTCTCTGTGGCTCAAATAATGTTTTTAGCTCTGAGCATTCTATGCACATCAGGACAGAACATTTTTTACACAGGGTTTGGGTTTTTTTAATTGTTTTTTAAGGGCTGATGCAGAGATTCTGAAACAACAGATACATTTGCACTTTACAAGATTAAGCCTGAATTATTTCTTAAAGTCAGGTAATTTTCCCCTACAGAAGCTGACATCACAGACTGGGGAACCCATAGGGGCAATATAGTCTAATGAATGTGCCTTGGATAATTTAACACAGTGCATAACTGAGTGTACTGCTGGGCACTGTCTTTCTGTTTATGCAGACTTGGCTGGGAAAATATTTTAAATTTGTTTCTCAATTTATCTTTTAGTCTGAAGTTCAGCTATGTAAAAATGACATTGTTCTACTCAAGATGTCTGCTCCTTTCCTCTAATGGGCATCTAATCTTCTAATTTCAGTGCTTAAATAAATGGTTTCTCTTCTCTATTCCAGTCCACACTGTACATCTCTTCAGTACAATTTTACATCAACTGTGGTTCCAGAACCTTTATTGCTAACCCTGGATCCAGAAAGAGCTGAGACAGCCTTTTAGATTTGTGATGAGTTTTGCAAGGTTCTTAGCTAGTTAAAAGAGACAGCTTTCTACTTGTGATCTGAACAGATATAGAACTCATGAAAGACAATAAACACAGACACATTTTAAAGACAGTCTGAGGCAGAATATTCAAACCATTCTAAAGTCCTGCTACCATTAAATTCTTAACCTTTCTGAAAGGACACTTCTAGTCTTTTCTCTTTAATGGCCATGCAGAACCCTTGTTAGGATTTAAATGTGTCTTTTGTCAGCTGAATATAAAGTAGGCTGAAACTTGTAATGCGCTTACCCTTCTCTTGCAATGCCACAGAATGCTTGTAGTATTCATGTAGTGATCTCAGTCCAGAGCAAAAGACAGAAGATAACAAAATGCTCCTCTTCTTCAGAACATCAGTAGCATCTGTATGAATCTGGTCATCATCCAGATTACAGTCTAGTAGAGCTAATGCAGTTTACTCAAATATTTCCGAAATTGCTAGTGAGACTTTATTAAGACCTCCCCAGGCTTGTGTGTCTTACAGTCTTTCAGTTCTAACTTTCAAGCCCAAGCTATTTTTAAAAAACACTCAGTGGAATGTGATTTTCTTTTCATTACTTAGAAGGCCTCATTTACATGGCTTCCCCGCTACAGAATTGATAATTCTCCATTTTAATGAAGTGCAGAAGTACTTCTTACAGAGGAGATAATATTCCATTGATCGATTTATGGTAACTGAAGAAAAGCCTACATTGTCCACTGCAAAGCCGCCCACACAACTCCAGATGATTAATCCCTTCTTTAGAACAACAACAGAGGAAAGCCAGGTGACTTGATGTTTTTCTGGAGTAGCTCATCTATTTCTCAACCTTCCTAAGGTGAAATTCACCCTGGTGGAATGGGACAAACACAGATCTATATGCTACTACGTTCCACTTGGTGTTTGGGAACATAAGTGACCCTTAGTTGTAACATGGGCCTTGTGCAGCCCATCAGAAGTAGGCAATGATTAGAATTTCTAGATGATAATCTCTGCCCCGATTCATGCAAAAATTCCCAGAGCAGATTTTTTTTTCCCCTCCTGCAATTCATGGCTCCACCTTATGCCTGACCCAAGTATACCACATTATTTCAGGCTTCAGTCGAGCTCTTTCTTCTTCTTTTCCTTCCTCACTGCCACCTGACTTACAAATTGGCCTCACTCTCTATAAATGCAGCAGGGCAGTCACTGCTAGTAAAGTTCATCTGGATAATTTCAACCTTGAAAGCTGCAAGCCTACTTTGCAATTAATAAAATCCAAATTCTCTCATAGCTGATCTGATCTGACCACGCAGCTTAGCAGCACAGACTGAACAGTGAAGGGCAAGGTGTCACTGGAGAATTTCTACACTGGGTTACCCACCACCTCACAGATAAGTTTTGTGTGCTCCAGCAAAGATATCAACTCCTTTATTTTGATCACATTTTAAAAAGTGAAAATGACATAGCTGTTTTTCTAGGCTTCACCTAAGCGTAAACATAAATCTTTCTGACAAATAAAATAAATTTTAGGGAGTGCACCAAAAATATATCACAGGGATAAGGTTCAATAGAAAACCAGAGCACAAATACCCACTAGAGAAAGAAAAGAATCCAGAAAAAAATGCATCTGTTGAATACTTACCAGCTGAGCCCTGCTCCAGGAGTCAGGGCCAACTGCTTTTGGCACAATAAGCTAAAGCAAAAATCTGTGTTGTACTTAGCTACTATGTTTTGTTTGTGTTTTTTTTTTTTTTTTCAAAATCTCCCTATGCACATAAAAAAGTAACCATGGGACTCCTTTACTAAATTGCATATTTATAATGAAATAAATTGACGTATAGACTCATAAAGAAGCAGAAATTATGACTGACAAAATTTTTGTTCGGTTGGTTTTCACGTTTTTCAAAACTTGTCCATATTGTTTCAACGCTACCTTGTACAACAGAGTGAGCTTAGGTTTTTCTAAGCAATTCTTAAGTTTTAGTGTAAAAGAGAAAGACAATGTAATTGCAGTAACCAAGACAGGAGAGGGGAAAAAAGTATGCGAAAACTTGTCTCTGTACAGCTCAAGCTCTACAGAAGAACTTTTCGGGGGAATTTTTTTTTTTTTTCTGAATTTCCTGTCAGCTAGAATCCTGAACTTTATTCCAGTGGTGACTAACTCACTCTTTAAAGTTTATTTATGCTTCTTTTTGGATTTAAGGAGGGACTTGGAAACTAGCATGAAAATGCAACTTTTCATCTTCATGTTGCAGCTAAACCAGAAGGACCACAAGGGCACTACTTTATCGTCTCTGCAGTTTTCCATATTTTTACTTTCACTCTCTGTAAGTATCAAACAGTTCTATTGGCTTGGTGTGAGGCATGCAAACTTTTTGCCAGTAGTAATCAGGACTAACAAGAGACAGTACTCTCATGTGGGTACTGCTGAGTCCCTGACCCAAAACCCCAGGTGCCCAGGAGGCAGCTCACAGCATGAAACAAGACCAAGATTTGTGTTCAGCCCCACTGGGGTCTTCAGAGAAACACCACCTCTGTTTGGTAAAGCTTAAAGGCAGACAAAAAAGTGGCACAAGGACAGCCAGATCTGCCACTTCAGGGAGGGACACATGGCGCCACTGGTTTCAAGGAGGGCAGATGGGACGTGTTGCTTTTCATCTGTCCTGTTGATTGAAATCTCATTGGCAGATGCAAGGCATGGGACATGCTTTTGGAGCACATCTGCTGCTTTAGTCTCATCCGAAAAAGCACCAGGTTCACACACTCCAGGATGACTCTCCAGCAAGAACCACAACATGGACAGTGGGAGCGATCAGGAGATTCACATCAAAAGCACACTCCTGGTATCACCAAAGGCACTGACACAGTTCAGTCTGAGTTAATTTCCCAGTGTTCTGACTTGCGCCTTGGAAAATTCAGCAGATGCCTTTCCAGCAGCACTACAGGCATAAGGAAACAAAGCGATCTTCTAAGACAACTGTCCTTCACTCAGTGAAGCTGTACAGGGAAGGTTAACAGAGGAACTGGACAATATTCTTCCCTCTGTCAGAGAGCTGTGTATCAGGGAGAAAAATCAGTGTTACAACTGGACTGAGCATTGGTTCCAGCAGTAAGCTGCTTCTCAAGGGATCTTCAGGAACATACAGGGTTATAAAACTATGCTCTCTACCTAGTTAACTTGTTCCTTCTATTCATTAGCAAGTTTGCCTATTTGGCCAGAGTTCACCTCCACCACTCTCCTACTTTCACCAGTCTCTGCATTTTCTTTATCTAATGTTTTTTTTTCCTTTCTTATCCACCACTGCTCTAGCTCACATTTGATATACTGTCAAAGATACAGTAAATAAACTCTAGCCAATAAAATTAAAACTCATCAGTGAATGAAAACTGTAATAATAAAAAAATAATAATTTTGAAACAGCAGATTTGTAAATCATCATGTGTCTTATGTATTTCTCCCCTTTCCTGAGCCTGCTTGTTTCCATTGAACGACCTTTCAAGAGAAGACTCTCTCTTACCCTCTACTTACAGTACGGGCCCTAATGATCACTGGAGCCTCCAAGGAATACCGCATTGCAATAAACAAGCAAAACAACAATGCACCAAAAGAGAAGAATGTGTCTATCAGACAGAAGGATCTAATTCTTCTCTCACTATTGCATAAATGCAATCAGATTTGACCAAAATTTTTCATTCGAGTTTTTATTGCCAAGGAAGATTTGGTAGATCATTTTGACTCAGACAAAACAATTATAGAATTGTCTGAACTATAAATATTGCTGTTTCTTTCTTCAAGCTTGGCTGGCATTTCTTTTTCTTCTACTTAAGCAACACTATTTCACTCTGAAAGGTTCAAAGGGGGTGAACTAAAAAATTAGTAAATAAAAGATAGACACATTACAGAACCTCAGTATGGTTTATCCAACCCTCACTAGTTATGAGAAAATAGTTCTGGGGTCTTACAAGGGTTATACTCCTTGGGTAGATTTCCAAAGATTATGAAGATCGAGACTATAGCCTTGACATAAATTAATGGATAGCGTTGTGCAATCCATTCACAGTATGATGTGTTTGTATGCATACGAAACAACTTGGGAGGTTAACACGTACAAGTGCATACTACAGATTCTCCACATAATTTTAATCCCCTTGAGACAAGAAGATGATGCAAAAAAGTTCTTAGCATGTCTTGATAAATGGTAGCAGATAATTTTAAAGAAGGAGAACATACTGCTCCAGGGCTCCCCCAGAAACCCAGATGTGCCATTCTTCTCTACCTAGTGCTGAAGACTGGTTAAGTTCCAACATGTATCTGCAGAGGGCAGCCATTCCTCCTCTTTCCAGAAAGCTTATTAAAGCACTTACATCGTGCTTGCTTCAGCTGTCAGGTCCTCAGGGCGTCTTTTTGCAGAACCTCAATCTAATCTAGATAGCTATCTAAATCTCACTGTTTTTGAAAGCAGGTCTGGTTTCATGATCAAGCTCTCCAAGAGCTCACCTCTGTTCTGGTGCAGAAGAGAATATCTCAGATCAAACAGTGGAATCAGCTAGGTAATCTTTTTATTTTTATTTTTTTTTTGGATAAGCAAATGAGAGCTAGGCTAAAGGGTATTGTAAATTAGACTAGGGAACTCTGGCAAACAGAAGCATTTTCCTGTTGGCATAGGAGAGAGCAGAGCTGTAACTGCGCTTGTGACCTCAAAAGTCACAAAATCTTTTGTTTGGGCCACATCTGTTGCTGGTGTGTTTTTAAACGCCTTTTCAGAAACCAAATTAACCTATGGAGAATGCTGAGCAAACTATAGTAATTTCAATACTTATATCTCTCAGATACAGTCTAGTCTGAAAAAAAAACTGGATGAAATTCCTCAGAACAAGCCATAGGTAATCTCTGAAAGAAATAATCAAGCTGACAAGTACAAGACGGAGAGCAACAACTGAAGGATGTGATGTGAGACTAACGGTTGGCAACCAGCTGAATCTCTCAGCACCACTGCAAAAAAAACCTTAGGCAAACCATGACTGCATATTCAAATAAGGGTCCAGCCTGCAAAAGAAATGAAGTTGTTCTGCTTCCCGCTGCACTGTGTAGACATTGTTTAACAGAGTGCTATGTAATGGTTAGGGCTCTGTGTTTCAAGAAAGATGTGAACTAACTGGAGACTATTTAAAACTTATTGACTGCCTGGAAAATGGGGGAAGATTAAACAAACAGATTTGCTGAAAACAGGGGAAGACATAACAGTCCTAAACAGCTTGTACATCACGCATCACTGAACATTTTGAAGAGCATAATAGGTAAATATCTGCCAGAACTGATATGAACACAGTTAGTCCTGTCTTGGATGTGACAACACTGATTTTTTCTACCCAAACACAGACTATAAATGACCACTGAATTATTTTCAATTCACTCGATTATCACTAATGTGCCTATACAATAATGAGCAAATCTATATAATGTTTCATTCTAATTGCAAATTCTTCTGTCCTTTTGTTTCTTTTGCAACATCCTAACATCAACCCATGTTGTCTTCATTTAAATAACATAAAATTAGATTGTGTATGAATTTTTATATAATAATATGGGCACATCTATGTGTACACATCATGTAAAGTTCATGAATGTGTGAAATACCTGAAAATTAATTTATTGTCGTGATAAAGGAATCCACGTGTAGTTGTGCATCTATTACTTTTGCAAGCATGTGTAGTTCCTTCCATTTTCCATTTAAATGAGTTCCACTTGAAAAAAGAACAATTAGTGCCCTTTGCCTTCATCTGTGACTTTGGACATCTAGTAAAAGATTCAAAACATTTCCTAATTACTATTATCCACTTATTTCTAAATACTACCAAAAAAACCTGCACATAGCAGGTATTCAATGGCACTTACCCCTAACAGATTTCTCTGTTGTCTGATTCTTCAGTCCCTACAACCCCAATCCCACCCCTACCTGCAGAGCTCTTTGGTTACATAATCTGAGCCCACGCTACTTAGCTGCCAATGCTCATATTAAGTGTTTTTCTTGCTAGATCAAAAGGCAACTATAAATGATGTTGAAAGACCTTGTTGAACTGTAAGTAGCATTGATAGGTAGGGACAGACTCACAGAAATTAGGCATGGCAAAATTGTCCTGTGCCACACATTATGAGATAATTTATTTAATATGTATTAATATAACAATGTAAACACATACATCACCAAAATTAACCACATTTTGCATTGGGAATAGGCTATTACAAAGACTTTTTGCACTCTTGAGAACATAGCCAGACCACTGATCTCCAACTTGCCTGGTTGCTGTGGAATCTTTGTTTGATGCACAACCCTTTCAAAGGGTGAGCAGGGGTGAAGAGTGGTTCCTCCACCCATCCAAACAGAGCTGCAGGGCTGAGGTTTTCTTTCTGCAGAAGAGCAGAGTGAGCGAGTCATGTGAAAATGGGAAAACAAATTTTTATGATGTTTTAAATAAAACACTGATGTTTCTCCGTGACAGTACTTCTTGAAAGAAAAGGATGAGGTCTCCACCAGAGCAGCCTGTGTCATTATTATAACTTGTCTGAAAAAGACAAAGGTCATTTCTAGTGGAATGCCAGCAACACTTAAGCTTCATTTCAACACATCCTGTCCCAGTTAATTCCCTAGTGAAGAAGCAGCAGAAATTCATGCAGTGGGATGACTGCT
>NW_010116341.1:22802-26072 GCF_000699245.1 Pterocles gutturalis
TGAAAGGCAAAGCTTGGTATTGAAACAGCACAGGGGGAGAAGTAGCTCTAGAGAACAGATGTAACAACTTCTGGCTTTAATTCCCATGCGGGATTATGCATCTGATTTTCTGGTTTTGGATAAAGTGAGCATGAATGCATTTTTAACTGATCTGTGTGGTTTGCAGAAGCCCTTCACACAGCCTTTGCAGCTCTGAAACACCTGGTTTGGCAGGCAGGACTGCTTTTGTCTTTTACTATAAGACCAACAAACTTCACAGCCTGGTATGCACCACAAAATATCTAAATTCTACAAAGCAGCCAGCCCTGCTGAGACTTGTAGACCAGAGAAATTCAGAATAATGGTGTAGTGCATCTGAATAACAACAATTTGTCATGGCCCTGTGTGGCATCCTTCCCTCTTCCTTCCCAGGGCCTCAGCCACTGGCAGGCAAGGCTGTCATCCACGGCAGGAGCTGCTGTCAGGGAAGAGCAGGAAAACACCCTGGACAGGGCTGCACCCCCTTTCTTTGGGGGTGGCCTCAGCTGAGGCTCCAGCCCTCAGCCTCGTCATGTTTTGCTGCAGCTATGTCTGACGCTGGCTCCCCTCGTCAGGCCCAAATCCCAAGTCCCTGCCAGCTGCAGGCCCATGTCCTGGCCCAGCCTTGGCCTGTCCCCATCCCCAGGGAGATGCCTGATGCCCAGGGCTGGGGCTGCCCCGGTGCCCCCCCACCAGGCCCTGCCCTGCCACCCTGGGGACCCCCACTGCTCCTGGCCAAATCGGGCAAAAAATCCCCCCCCCCCCAAACAATGCAAGTTTAATAAAGAAAAGGCACTGGGTGGTTGTGGGTAACCTCTAGGTTTGTTGTCGGTTAAAGAGAGAAGCAAGCAGTTCCTTTCAATAATTTTTTCCTTTTTACTGTCTCTGTTCAGTGACGTAAATTTTGTTTGCTTAACTTTACAGCATCCTTTAAAATCACCACACTGTCAGAATGACAGAAGTCAAAGATTTGGACCACAAGCATCAGGACTGCAAGACAATCGTGAGTTTTGTAGTACAGGACTTAGCTTTCAAATAGTCTCACTTTTATGAATAAATCTAGCACAACAGATTTTGAGGAGGGTAGCATTAAAAAATGTGTCCCTTTCATCACATTGTACAACAGCTTAGCTCTCAGTAAAAATGAAAATAACATACTGCACACACTGGCGTTGTTTATGGGATTTAGGACACTGAAAGTAATCCCATTATCACAGTCCTGGACTTAGCAAAGATCTGTTGTGCATTAAAAAAACCCCAAGCTGAGTGGTGGGATGCCATCCAGAGGGAGCTGGACAGGCTGGAGAAGTGGGCCCATGAGAACCTCATGAGGTTCAACAAGGCCAAGTGCAAGGTGTTGCACATGGGCCGGGGCAATCCCAGGTACTTGTACAGACTGGGAGAAGAACTCCTTGAGAGCAGCCCTGTGCAGAAGGACTTGGGGGCCCTGGTGGACGAGAAGCTGGATATGAGCCAGCAGTGTGTGCTTGCAGCCCGGAAGGCCAACGATGTCCTGGGCTGCATTAAAAAAGGGGTGGCCAGCAGGGAGAGGGAGGTGATTGTCCCCCTCTACTCTGCTCTTGTGAGACCCCATCTGGAACTGTGTCCAGGCCTGGGGCCCCAAACACAGGAAGGACGTGGAGCTCTTGGAACGGGTCCAGAGGAGGCCATGTAGATGATCAGAGGGCTGGAGCGCCTCTCCTATGCAGAAAGGTTGAGGGAACTGGGCTTGTTCAGCTTGGAGAAGAGAAGGCTCCAGGGAGACCTCATTGTGGCCTTCCAGTACTTGAAGGGAGCCTATAAACAGGAGGGGGAGCGACTATTTACAGGGGTTGATAGTGACAGGACGAGGGAGAATGGGTTTAAACTAAGAGAGGGGAGATTTAGGTTGGGTATTAGGTGGAAATTT
Organism: Pterocles gutturalis; assembly: GCF_000699245.1. Taxonomy (NCBI): domain Eukaryota; kingdom Metazoa; phylum Chordata; class Aves; order Pterocliformes; family Pteroclidae; genus Pterocles; species Pterocles gutturalis. The sequence goes on from NW_010116341.1 coordinate 24,730, forward strand.
TTCACCGTGAGGGTGGTGAGGCAGTGGGCCAGGCTGCCCAGAGAAGCTGTGGATGCCCCATCCCTGGAGGGGTTCAACCCCAGGCTGGATGGGGCCCTGGGCAGGCTGCTCTAGTGGTTGGCAACCCTGCCCGCAGCAGGGGGGTTGAAACTAGATGATCTTGAAGGTCCTTTTCAACCCAGGCCCTTCTATGATTCTCTGATTCTATGAAACAACCACTATCATCATTCATCCAGAAAGAACAATCACCTTAGAGCATTCTTATAGGTAAATTTGCTTCATTATTTGTTTTACAAGCTTCGGGGCCAGGATTTCTGAAGCTCTTTTTAAGTCTGCTTTTAAAGTGGGAATATGGCCCATCCTTTCTGCAGGTCTCCGCTACTTTTCAAGACCTCATCACCTTACGCTGGTACATAGTGGAGCTGTTTAGCTGTAGCAGTAGGTGGTCTAATGAAATATTAGCACACCATTTCTTCAAGGACTCCTTTGACTTCTTGTGTCATTTATCCTTCTCAAAATCACAGTGTTTACTTTGGACTGTTTTGCTGGAATTGCTCCTTGGTGCCTCATTGATTTCACAAAAAGAAGGACAGGCCACCGGTGTCCCTTGGACCTGTTCAGTAACAGAAATATTTCTCAGAGGGCTGACAGCCTGCATTCGCTCTAGGCGTTGCTCCAGGTTTCCTCCAAGGAGCAGCTCTTTGACGACACACAACCCACAACAGGAGTCCTGTTGGCATCCCCAGGATTGGCTCCCCTTGCACGCTGGTGGAAGGAGATGCAATTCAAGGAGAGATGAAGGGCATGGGATGATGGGGGAATGAATGGTCTTCTGCAAGTCACAGATCAAATTCCCTGTTTCTCCTCCAGAGTCAGAAATGGATTTCTTTGAAGCCGAGCTAGGGAACTGAGTCTGTCGGGCCAAGAGCAGCTGAGACTTCAGCTGAGCCATTATAGTTTGTTTAGTGGCAACAATGGTTCTCAGCTAGGACCTTCAGGAAATGTATGTGTTTGGAGAGGGAGAACAATGATGCTGCTGCAGAGGGTATCCTCATCTCCCCACTCTGGCTGCAGTGGGAGCCGAGAGCTCTCAGCACTTCATTGGCAGTGATCATTACTTCATTATTATGCCTGTGGACAATTAAGGCTTTCAGATATTCCCACACAGAAGCGATGAGTTGCAAACATGAGGTTCTTATTCGCACTATTGTTATGAAGTGTGACTGCTGAAATATTTACGTCCATTTCGAGTATTTGTCCATATGTGTACTCCACTACTGGTATGTGAAGACAGCATAGGGTTGAAATCTGAAATCTCTGGCCAGCAGTATATGCTGGGGACA
>NW_010116341.1:26095-64125 GCF_000699245.1 Pterocles gutturalis
TGATGTCAAAAGTGTAAAAGGGCAGTTCAGGTATAATAGCACAGTTTCTTCTCAGCATTCATGTTCTCGCAGGAAAAACATTTGTACTACACTCAATATATGCAGTAAGTGCTATCTTCACAGTGTTAATTAGGTGGCTGATCCCTGAAAGTTCTTTAATCTTGGAAACCGCAAGAAGTATCTAAAGACGCTGTTTTCCTTTTTTTTTAGATTTTTCCTGCACCTTCCATATACAGTACAACTAACCCCACCTGAAACTCCACAGTTTAGAGCAGAAGTTCCTTCAGAGTTCTGTGTTCTCAGGATTCATCCTCACTCCTCCTGGTTCAGCAAGCTCTGCTCACCCTTATAATTTTTATCCTGAAGGAGTATCACTCTCAAAGGATGTGTTTTCAGGTATTCTGTAAATTTTTGGTTGGTTGATTGGTTGTTGGAGAGGAGCGGGACATGTTCTCTTCAGGATGCCAAGAAGGAAGATAAAATACCATGGTTGTTTAAGAGGATATAAAGAGCAAAAATGGGATGAAAGACTTTATAAAAGTCTGCCAGGGAACTAGCAGATTGTTTGACTATTTCAAACTACTTCCTATTGAAATATAAAGAACAGCACATCCTTGAGTGGTATGGGTTTTTTTCCCTAAATCTTTTTCTTCCTTTTTCCCTTGGTGCATACTTGTTATTTCTACCCATATTACCATAGACAGCAATGCTTGTGTCCAATAACACAGAGGAAGAAAATTAGTCTAAAAGATCTTACATGCTAGTGGACAAACTAAACTCATTCCTCTTGCCTTTTCAAATCCTGCCTAAGACCTCACGTTAGATGCTAATGAGAAAGAACAGAAAGTGATGCTTGGGAAAATTGTGTTTTACCTTCTGTAGAAGTCTGGGGAAACCTTACTTGTCTATTACACCACCATTCTCCATCTGCCCTTCCCTCCACTCGTGACTTCCACACACTTGCACATATATATCTTTAGTCTATCATGACCATTTAACAGATTTTCTAGGACAACAAACTGCATCTCAAATTGTGCTTGTGCAGTGCCAATCAAGTAATCCCTGAAGCTTGGCTAGGGCTTTCGCTACTAGTAAAGAAATGGCAATGACAACTTGGTTTTGTTTGTTTGTTTTAAATTCCTGTGAACAGGCCACTCATGTGAGGGCTCTCCCACTATTTCCAGTGACACAAGTAACTCCATAAACATTGGAACTAGTGACTGCCTTCCAACACATTTGTGTCATTTAGCCGATTTTTCACTCAATGTTGCCTCATGAGCTTTACCTTTGTTGGACATCAAAGAGAAAGAGATTAGAGAGCTGCTAATTATGAGAAAAGATTTCTGCCTTTTTTGTGACTTACGATTAAGAGAATCCACATAGGAGAGAAATCTTAATCAATCCTATCTGTGAAAAAATAGTACTTAACGATCTTTGAAATGTCTTTCAAATTTATCTCTGTCAAGTCAATTAAAACTGGCCAATGAGCTTAAAAGTTCTGTTAGTGATTTATTAGCAGGTGATAGATGGACAGCATGATCATGCCGGCTTCATTTCTTTGAGAAGCTAGGGCTAGGAAAAAGCTGACTTCCTAGTTAATTTTTCTGTAAAATTGGTCTAGTAGGTACAAATCATGTTCTGTACCCTTAATGGTTTATTTCTTTTGATTGATTGGTGGTTTTTTTATATTTTATTTTATATTTTTCTTATTTAGACTACAGTCAAGGCAAATGTTTTTCAGGTAGAGAAACAAAGATGTGGAAGCCCTTGAGAAGGAGTATCATCACGATCCTCTGCAATTGTCTGATTTTCTGATGGAGAGCAGGTATCTTGGGACCAATCAGGCAGTTCTGGTAATGGTTAAACTCAGCGTCAGCACTACACATCTGCTGGTCTAAATATGGTCTACACTGACCTCCTGCATCTGCCTAATAGCACAGTCAGGACTCTGTCTTCCCTCAGGATCTATGTAATGTAATGTCTTGCATGTGGCACCAAATACAGGTTAAATATAAGATAACTGTAGAGCCTGACACATATCACTGCTCTTTTTTTTAAAGTCAAATTTAAGTTCGCTACCGAAATCCCAACATACTTACAGATTTTCTTGCTCAGTCTAATTTGCTGTTGAAGCCCTGTCATTAATGATGGAGCACCTGAATCCAGTGCTTCTAGCAGGCTATGTAAGAGCTCCTGTAATTTCCTGTCATCGTTTATAGAGTCTCAGAGTGGTTGAAGTGGGAAGGGATCTCTGGAAGTTGTCTAACCCACCCCTCCTGCTCTGAGCAGAGTCAGCTGGAGCAGTTGCTCAGAACTGATTGTTGGTTTAGTGTTGAGGTTTCTTATATCACAGCAATAGCCTGTGTATCACAGAAGTGTTCCTAAATTTTTTAGGAGATTATTTATATCCATTCCGACATTGTTATTATCTGTAGAATTAGCAATGTCAAGTGAATACAGTTGCTAGGATCCAGAATCACAACCACTTGGGTCCTTCTGTCTGGTCAGAGTCTTTTTGCTTAAGCTCAGAAATGTTATTAAGGAGTCATTCTATTCAAATGCCTCAATGAAAGGGGCTGAGTCAAGCAAAGCTCAACGTGGATGAAGTCAGTTCAGGTCAGAACCCTTCTGAATTAGCACAGTCATAAACAAAAACTTGCTCTGTTTGCCTGGATAAAATTAAGTGCACCTTGAAAAACCTTTATGGAATGATTTTTCGATACCCCACTAAGAGTGCATAAGAGAAATGCTCTCACCACAAGACCATACCAGAAAAATATAGACTATATATAGTGCTATAGTCACCTGTGAGTGGACCACAACAGAAGAGATGCTTTCCTTCTGCAATTTCTGCCTAAAGAATAGTTTTGTAAGTGGCTTGGATTTGAGCTTTTCAGATTTCAGATTTATTTGTCCTATTTTATACACCTACATTTAAATAAAAACTTTGTTCTAGGAAAGCCTATTTTTCTTCACTAACTGAAAAGAAAGTATAAAGATTTGGGCCAGTATAGATATCTACATCTCAGATGGTTAAATTCCATGTCTGGTTTGGATTTTTTTTTTCCATTTACTTACCAGCATATCATCTGTCTCACACATCTGGAAACAGAGCATTTCTTACAGCCACATCTGCAAATGGGGCACTGTGATACACAGACCAAATGGCCAGTCCTGTAATGACCGGTATTCCTTTGGGAACTACAATTTAACCATTGCCTTCAGCTCACCATTAACAATCTCAAACCTTTTCTGTTTCCATCTTTAAGAAGCCTTGGTATTTCTTAGGTATGCGCATGGAGCAGTGGATAATTCTGTTCTGAAAGGATTAAGAATAAAGAAAAATCCCCCAAACAAAATGTAAGTGAAAAATGCCAACTCTGTAAGCTCACGCTGATGAACATAACTTCTGTACTGCATGCATACGTCTAATTCTTCAGCCTGCCTTTGCCTAAGTGAAGCAAGAATTTGGTGCTCTGGTTTTGTAATCTATTTAATAAAAAATACACAGCAATGAAGAAAGACTAGCAGCTGGCTTCTGCTGCACACAGCACAGCAGCTCCCCAGGGGATGCTGCCAGGCTTCTTAGGTGTTTCAGATACAGGCTGATGGTCTCTGCAGCCTAGATCCTACATTCCTGCAAATACCGGTAATAACTTTGAGCAGAGTATTTTTCCTCCCCTGCCCACCTCTTTCGTGTTCTTTGGCAGTCCCTATAAAATTTTGTGCAATTTTATTGCTGCTGCTTTCCCTGCACCCATTCCTCTAAGGCACATCTGGTGTGTTACATGTCTCCATCTGAGAGATTTCTGTTGGCTTTCCAATAGCTTCAGTAAAGTGATATTGGGATAGGTAGTTTAAAAAAGCTCCTTTGCAGCACAAATCATGTAAGTAATCAACAGAAAGCCTATATTAATATATTTTATTAATAGAATTTGCCAAGGTTTTGTGCCTCACAGTTGAACCACACAAATTCAGATGCCCCCCACTCCTTGCCCCCACAATATCTCTGTCTCATCACAGGGGGTGAATTTTTCCTTTCCTCCTATGGTAGCACCTCTGGCACTGTCAAGGCTCCCCACCTCTTTCTGAAAAAGTAAAAAAAATTCTTTATCAATTAAACAATTCTCTTTATAGTATAAAAAAATGTGTTTCATTCAGTATAAAAATAAGGATGATTTTTTTTTTTTTTTTTGCAAGGTACCCCCTGAAGTTTTACCAGAATCAAAGTATCATGGATAGAAGAGAAAGACAACCAACAAACCTTAGATAGATCAGGTGATAAATACATCCGGCATTCACAGTTTCTTATTTGACAAGTTTTCAAAAAATCCCTTTGGCTTCATACAGTTCAGGAGATTAACACTTAAAGTGAAGAAAATGTAGACACTCCCAACAGCCCCCATCAGGAGCTGCTGTTTGGGGTTGCGGGACCTGGGAAATAGCTGCACAGGTTCCTCCTCGCAGCCTTTTTATCTTCATCCTGCTCCAGTTTCCTTCTCAGCATCTGCTGGTCTGTGACATTGGGAGACTGTGTCTCCCACCACCTTGGTTTCCTGTGCAGGTCTGAGAGCTGTGGCAGGTAAAAAAGGAACATTTTCTACCTTTCCTATAGGTTATCTATATGGGCAAAGAAACAACTTCTCATGTGACAGGGACATCGCAGTGCAGAGCACAAACACGTGCCAAAGTCCCAGATGATGAACTACAAAAATACAGATATAGCAGAAAATGAAAATGCTCTGAGATCGGTACCTTTGACTTAATAACTCTTTCCATGGCTTTGGTTTTACTTTACGTTTCTAATCTAAAACTTTTGCAACATAAGAAGTGTCAGGCTTTTGCTAAAAGATGATGTATGTCCCTCAAAATTATGAACATGTGTATGAAAAACTGGTAGTTGTAATAAGGCAAATCGACAACATTGGCTCATCCCACATGGACACGTCTCTGTAGAGTAATGACCGAGAAATAGAAGAGGTAAGGGTGTCTCAAATACTTGCCATTATTAATAGCTTCACACCAAAATGTTTACAGTTTCTTGCAAAAATTAATCTTTCTTCCTGAGAAATACCAGTTCTGCATCTTGAATTATTCAGATGTCACAGCCCAAAGGCTTTCCAATCCACTTTTCAGTGTTAAAATTTTTCTAGAATATTTCAGGAAAGGGCACAAAAATGTACATTGACAAAATTTTTTCCATATCCATCTGGAAGTGTCAACATTTCTAAATTCCTGTTACTATTTAATGAAAACTGGACAGAAAAGTAAACTTCTTGTTTATAAGAAAGCCATATGTGCAAATGGAGTATTAATTTCTTTTGAAGCTATAGTAGTTAATGCAGCAGATTTCCAAGCAATATTTTATTTACAAAGTACTGCAAAAACTACAGTGGCTCCACTCTGTTTTGGGAATTGGGCGGGACCTAAACAACTGATATGAAGTAACTGCTGATGCAAAATAGGTCATGGTTTACCATCTGCATTCTTAAATCACAATATTTCATGGTCTGTTGGGAGAAAGAATACAAGGGAGAAAGTATGTATGTAATTGTGGAGCTAAACAATGCACACTTTTTGAGAAATAGCAACCACCACATCACGAACACATCCTGGACAGGAATGAAGAGGTAGAAGCAATGTTCCTTCACAGTGCTGCAACACCAGTGCTTTGCATGGGAGTTTTTTTAAAGAATTCTTTCAAAATATTATTTCATCCTTTGGGACATACAGGAGCATTATCAAACTCCAGTTCTTAGAAGAAAAAAAAAAAAAACACTGGCACGAATATTCCAGAAATAAGCAAGTAAAAGTGTTTAGTTGTAGTCTACACACACTACTAAGAAAAAAAAAATCTTCAGCACAACGTTCAGGTGTTAAATCCCAAGACATGTGATTTCAGTAAAAACTTAACCAGGTCTTCCACACAGTTAAGGGTTGCAACTGTTTATAACAAAAATCAGCTTCTCATTTTTATTCACAAAAGGTTACCAAAGATGGAAGTGGAACAAAAAAAAAATAAGAGCTGAAAAGAGTTGACTAGATTTTACTATCTGCAGAAAAGTGGAGGTTATCCACTCACTTTCAAGTGTGACAGAGTAAATATTTTTCCCCTTTTGAAAATATTCCAGAAATATTATTTATCTTATTAATAAATGTAGAGAATATGCTAAATACCTGGGTCATTTGCTAAAATAGTCATTAGTTCTGAAATATTTTTCTGTTCTCAGACTTGGACACATGTTTGAAAGTCTGGGCTTTCCAGTGCATAGGTCTCAACCTGCTGTGTCTAACAAATGAGCACAAGAGCGTTCTTTAGATCTGCCACTCCAGGGTAGTGTCCCAAGGTTGGATGAATAATCAGGATTTTCAGATGTAAATAAGGGAATATGGAAGCATTCAAATAGGATCATTTTTGTGACTGTCTGTCTTAATTTCTCTTAAAGGAAGGTTAATTCAATGTTGGAAGGAAATCCAAACAGGAAATAACAGAAGCTGAGATTTTCATATTGCTGTCATAATGACTTGTGATCATAATGACATCGTGATCCAAGAGAATATTTTATTATATTTGACCATTTTAATATTGTTGAATAAACCAAGAAAACTATAAAGTCTTCAACTGAAAGCAAGGAATTAAATCCTATGGAAGGATTTGGTGCTATGATCCTTGAGGTTTTTTCCAACCTTAATGATTCTGTCATTCTGTATAAATAATAGTCCTCTCAGTTCTGTCTGTGCACAATAGAGGATGCTTCCCTCTCAAACAAGTGGGAGCTTTTCATTGATATAATAGTGAAAAACTGCATGCAGAGTAGCTCTTTCTTTTTTCTGCACTCAATTAAAAAGAGGAATTTCCAAGAAGAAAAAAACCAAGAATGTAGTCCCTTGCCATTTTCCTGCCTATGGACGCTCCGTTTCTCTGAAAATTGTGCAAACCTTAACTTGAGCATTTAACAATGTTTTAGTTTTCTCACTGCTCTGAATCTCCTTTACAAATATTGGAACTTCTCTCTTTAAATGGAGATGTGCTGCTGCCTAGAGCAATGATTGCTAATATTTTTTGTAACCGCATGTCACTGGAGAAAGCTAGCGATCTTCCACATGTCGCTGATTTCAGCTACAGACATTGTCCCCACTTCTTCAGCATCAAGGCTGAGCTACTGCGTATGGTTAAATCCACTGGATTATATCCATGACCAGCAAAATCCTAGAGCAGAGACACTGCAGCTGAATCTTCAGAAATCAGGACAGACTAATTTGCTTGGGTTCCATCCTCCAACTCTAAAGTATTTGAGCCTCACCAGCATGAGAATGTCTTACCAATTGGTAGGCACGGCTCCTGAATATCTGTCAAAGTAAGCTGAGATTGGTTTTGCTATATCTTGGGTCATTGTCTTTTTATGATAGGCAGATCCTTCCCTAATATTTCTATTGGATGGTGGTGTTACTTTCAAGAAGGCAACAGCAGCAGTGGCTCCAGGAACAAAACTGGAGTGAATGATCAATCAGAAGACTATCTGAGAGAAACCTGCCTTGCATGAAACTGAACACTCTGTACTTCATTGTCTTCACATATAGGAAAAGGCATTGATCAAAAATTATCCACTGCAGCAGCTGACAGGGCCTACAGCTTTCCACCCACTCCCTTGTTCCTTTTGTGTCAGCAGGGTTCAAAGAGAGGCAATCAGCTCACAAAGGGAGTGTCGAGACTACATCTCCCAAAAATTACTGGATAACTATGTAATCTCAAGGACTAATTATTAGGAGGAAGTTTTTTCCTGTGCAGGTGGTGAGGCAGTGGCCCAGGGTGCCCAGAGAAGCTGTGGATGCCCCATCCCTGGAGGGGTTCAAGGCCAGGCTGGATGAGGCTTTGAGCAACCTGGGCTAGTGGGAGGTGTCCCTGCCCATGGCAGGGGGTGGGACTGGATAATCTCTAAGGTTCTTTCCAGACCAAACCCTTCTGTAATTCTGTGAGAAGGCCATCACCATGGGTATCATCCTGTACCCAACCAGAATCGCAACATGACAGCTGATCTTTTCAGCAAGCTAAGGAAATTCTTCTGCCTTTGATGTGCTGCAGGAATCCATTACAGACACGTGCACACTAGCAGTAAAAGCAAAGCAGATTTTTTTTTTTCCTAACATGCATTTTTACAATTAAACATATACTATTCACGCCTTCCCAAGTCTGTGAGAAATAAAGCGTGTCAATTAAATTAAACAGTAACAGACCCAAAATTGGTAAAAGGAAATTTATGCTGTATGTTGTGTATGATCAACCACCAGAAATCTCAGGAGGTTGAGAAGTAGAATTAAAAACCCAAGATACTTATGTGAATAACAAGATGATTTGCAGTTGTATTAGTGCAAAACAAGCCATGCAAGCACAAAGGGAGAAACCACCCAACAACTGCCTGGGGCTAGGAATGATGTTTCCCTTCCAGGCATGCTAAACTATTATTTTTAACAGTAAAGATTTTACACCTTCCTCTGGTGCTTTTAGTACTGGCAGCTTTCAAGAAGCAGGATAATGGATTAGAAGGACCTTTGGTTTAATCAGTCCCAGGTTTCTTTTGCTCCAAAGTCTCCCTTCATGATCAACAAGGGTGGTCTTCTCCACATCGGGAACAAGACTGTGCAAAGTTATTACATAGTTATTTATTTCTTTAAATGGCTTTAGAGAGCAGATGTTCCCATGCAAGCATCAGAGCTCTTCCTCTATGGAGGTTTGCAGCACAAGCTGAACCCTGAACCTCATCCAGAAATCATCCAAGTTCATGGCAAAACTCCCACTGAGCTGACCAAGATGAGGATTTGGCCCACTGTCTGTTCAGCTTCTGCCCCCCTTGTGCAGCTAGCAAGGAGTCGACACAGATGTTCGCATTCATGGTAATATTTCGGCTGCCTGACGTGCAAAATCACATGTATCATCCGTGGGTGGATTTTTTTCCTTCTTTTCTGGAAGAAACCATGGTAAATCTGTTGCCCTTATAATGGACAAAGCCTTAAATGCTATGAGTTCAGCTTAACTTTCCAGAATTTAGAGGCTTATCTAAAGTTTATCTGAAAAAAACCCCATGTTTTAAAACTAGTCAAGAAGCCTCATCAGAACTTAATTTCAGGAGACTTTCACAATTTCAGTATTTCCTGGGGTTTTTTTGTCTGGCCCAGAAACACTAAGATACATAAAACTTATCAAAAGGGTTTTAAAGGGGAGGAAATTTATCATTGACTTCTAGGAGATGGGAGCCTGATTCTCAGGGAAATGAAAAAAATTCTGCCAGGTATCCCACTGGAGCCAGTGGCAGCATCAGCGGCTGCTCTACTCTGCTTTCCCTTGTGAGAAAAAGCAGCCTCTGCAGGGATAGGACTTCTTCTTCCATACCCATAGCTCTCTGGGAACAAGCAGTGCAGACGCTGCAAAATTTTTAAATATGTATTTATCCCAAAGTACCCAAATATTCCTGAATATTTTCAAAAGCCTGTAACTAACAACAATGGCCAGAGGATGTCACTACTTTATGTGAACCTGCTCATTCACAGAATAATATTTGCTTTTTTGGTTCTTCCTTCTCTGTTTTTCTCAGAGACTCTGTACTAGTACTGAAGTGCTGTTGTTATGGTTTTACATATTTCCAGTTGTTTTAGTTCCCTAGGTCGATGTTGCAGGGCTTTGCTTGGTTTCCATGAAGCGATTTATTTTTTATTTATTTTCCTTTGAATCATCACTAAGTGTTCATGCTCAAAACTCTCTTGCAGATCCATATCAGAGATTTAAACGGGACTTCTGAGAATGTAGGCAACAAGATCTCGATCACTCCATTACCTGAACAATGTCCATCATTGACATAATTGCAGCACAAACAGAAGAAAATCACCTGTCTCCAAGAGTGAACATTTGTACCGGTTTAAAGGACTCATCAAAAGATTGTGCTGAAGACTATCTGACTTTCTTGTGTAATGTTCCGAGTACTCGCACTGGAACCAAAAGCCAAGGAAAGAGAACAGCTGAGATATTTGTAAGGCCAAGAAAAGTGAATAATTTGTACACTTATAAGAGAATAGGACCCAAGTTCACACCTCAAAACTGGCATTTTGGCATGCTGGGCATTCTTCCATTTCCTAAATCAATTCAAATTTCTCTCCCTGGGAGCAGTTCATACTCACAGCAACGATCTCTCATGTTAAGAATTTTTTCTTCTATTTATGCCATTTGGTTAGTGATGATTCACTGGCTCCTGCAATTGTCCAACAGGAACACAATCCTCACTCACACCGACGAATCCCAAGGACTCTGATGGTACCCACAGCAGAAGCAGGATCATATATTTTTTCAAACACTTCGGCCAGGACACAATACAGAAAATGTGTACAAGTCCAGGAAGAAGAAAAAAAAAAAAAAAAAAAAGAGAAGCAGGACCTAAACTTCTCAGCTGCAATGCCATAAATAAGACTTGGGATAGTATGCTAGAAAAAGACTTCATGGATAACGATGTCTTGTCAGAGAGACTAGGAAACCTGCTGTTTACAACCTTAGAAGACAGGCGATGATTTGCTGGTTTGCTTGTAATGAACTGGTTTATTGGGAGGCAAGAGGCTTATTTAACTCAGGGCTTTGCAGAATGGAATATTCTTTAAAGAAACATTTTAACTATAAAAAAGGTAAAGAGAATTTTGTTTATAAAACCTTTTTACAGTTTATTTCCTATCATTAATTTCTTAGAAAAAAAAAATATATATAAAAAAATGAGGATCTGACTAAATGAATCAGGACGTTAAATGATAAAGTTCCGTCCATGTAAACAAATAAATAATTATTTACAATCTTTGGCAAAACGAAATTTCATTGATCTCTCTCTCTCACACACATACACTTGCAAGGAAAAAAAAAAAAGAAATTTCAAAACATCATAAATAATTTACATAGAATAGGGAAATTATGATACATTCCAAATATTAACATCTTCACCCCCACACTGATAACTCTCTCTGACAAAACAAAAAACCCTACGCAGCCATTACAATCATTACATTTAATGAAGTCACCCTCCCTTCTGCTTGGGATGTGGGGATACAATTTGAAACACCAAAAGTAAGAAAGTGAAACATTTAAAAACCTCATGAAGAGGATTTGGGAAAAAAACAAAACAAAACAAAAAAACAAACAAAAAAATCAGTAACAAAATAAAACTGAAACAAAAAGAAAAGATTATATGATAATATGAACATTATAGAATGTGCAATAAAGCCAGCAACTGTGGATTTCTTTCTAATGAATATAGCAACAACAACAACAATAAAATCTATTTAAAGGGAGAAAAAGTTGATTCAACATGTAGCTCACTGTGCCCTGTAAGAAGGCAGAGGTACTGGATTATTCCATTAGTAAACCCATCTATGAATAAAATCACACCAGCGTGTGTTCTGTTTGTGAACAAAGCTCATACAACTTAAACAAAAAAAAGAAAGCTAAACATGTTTATACTATTGTATATCTGAGTAACTGTTGTATCTGTTTAGAATAAACACTGGTATCCCTTCAGCATTATTTAAGAAGTTCTATATACAGCAGACATAGGTAACAATACAAAACATTAAAATTAGGGTAACTGGATATATATATATATATTAAGGTTCCATTTATAAATGCCTTATTATTATTCATTTAACTTTAAAGCATACATGAATATAACCCATGAAACTATACTTAAGTGTATACCATGCTTTGACAATATCTACATATCGTGATACGCTTTTAAAAATAGCTTTAAAATATCATTATTTTTAATGTATTACATGTATGACATGCTTTAAAATAAATTATCAGAGAAAGTAGCTCGGTGTGATAATCATAATAAATACTAACAAATTATTTATAAATGGAACCTTAAATTCATACATTACCAAATTAAGTAATAGTGGCGTTGCCAACTTTTCAAAAGCCCACATCAGGATTCAGGATGTCAAAGTGCTTTTTGCAGCAGAGGTGGGAAAGTGGTTCAGATTCATTTTGCTCCACACGGTCATGGTATATTCTTTATTGCAAGGGAAAGCAAAAATATGATGGAAATGGAACAAGTGGAATTAATTTTTTGAAAGTCAGACAATGGTGATAGCTGTGGATGTTTGAATGAATCACTCTTCCATTTCACATAGGAATTTTTACTTTAATTCCATTTGGCCTGACTTAAGCCTCTATTAGACAATGCTTTAGGTTGCAAATCTGACATTTCTGCCAACTGGAATTTTAATGGGTGTTATTAAGAGCATCCTCTTCAGCTAAATAAGATCTTTTTTTTGATCAAGAAATGTTCATAATTGACCTTTATTATCCAAAGGTATTTTCATTGTTACTATAGATCCTGCTGGTGTGGCCCTCCATTACTGTGCTAAATTAGACGTAGAGGCTTTGTGTTAACTGAAGTCCAGTCCTGATCAGAGCAAGGAAGTCCATACACCAACACCATACACCTAAGAAGTTATTCAAACACATTTCTCCTCACTTAAAGACAATGACTGATAACCATCACCCCCCTCTTTTTCTCCATATATATATATATAAATACATTAAGTAATTACATTTTTATATGTAAACGTCATTCCTTAAAAAAGACAATAAAGAAACAAACATGTTTTACTAAGTCTTCACTCTACAAAAGTGTTCCAATGTATCAATCTGCTTTTGCTTCAGTGGTGGGTTGGATGCTCACGTTTAGGTTTCGTTAGTCCTGGCTGTGAGAAGGCACTTGGGTGGAGGGATGGCTGAGGCACTCCTGGCAGCAGGAAAGTACCTGGTGAGTGGAGCACGAGGACAGAGGACAGGAGGTACACAAAAAGAGAAACTGGGAGTACCAGGATGTACTGAGGTGTCTAGGTTGCATAGCATTTACAGTACTTTGCTGGTAATGCAGCAACCAACCATTGCTCAAGCATCTGAAAGAAATGGGAAAAAAAAAATACATATATTAATTGTGTTGTTGCATTTGGTTAGGAGTCAGTCACGCAAGAACAGAACTCCATCATGACACAGTATAAGGATGCAGCACAATGCTTCCTCTTCTATATTTTGCTATAAACGTGAGAACATTTATATAAAAAAAAGGTACCTGCCTATATAGAGACACACGTAAGTGTATGTGCTCCTATGTATCTACACGTATATAAAAAACCGTATATAAGAAAACCTGAAAAAGTATTTTCTGTATTTCAAAACATTTTGGACAAAGCACCACAGACAGACATACTCATTAAAAATATCTGCTCTCTCCTTCATGCCTCTCAAAAAAGGGGTGATCCAGAAGTAGCTCTGTGCCCGCAGGACACACTGAAATAGTCTACAAAGGAAAGTGGATACACAGAGAGAATATTAAGCACATATCTTGCTCAGAGATTTCCATCTAATTTTTTCCAGGTGGGCAGTATTAAACATCTGGGTTTTGTTAGTCAAATTGAGACTACTATAGGGGCAAAGGGCGTTCATGGTATTTCAAATCAAGGTTTACTCCATGCTATGATATTACAGATTGCTGTCAGTAACTAGAGGATACTTTTCATTTCCATAGTTCATGCTTGCTCCACAGGTTATCAAAGGCTTCAGCATTTCCCAGCCATTTTCTGTAACTAACCTCTGCATTCATATTTGAGGTCAGAGAAATAGACCATCTCTTGAGAGAAGACAAAAAGACCTAGTCGTCCACCAGCAAAGGTTGTATCATAGATCGGTCCAGAGTCCACCATGACTTGTTTCCCTTCATACACTAAAACTCTGTAAAGAAGAACATAGTTTAAATTAGATTAGGAGGATCACTCAGTGTCCAGTGCTAAGGCCTGATAATAGTTCCAAGGAATTGAAAAAGAATTCATTTTAACACAGCACCAGACAACTCAACTTCATTGTAAGAGATGAGACGCAATCCTATCTCACGCCCACCTGGCTGGCTGCCATAACACATTAATCAGAAGCAGTGGAACTGTTCCATAAGTAATTTCATGCACACCATCTGCAAAAGATTTCCCAATTCTTTATTTAGAACAGTCATGTCTCCTGGAATGAACCATGTCATGGACTAGCATTCATTGATAAGCCCCTGTCCCTGTGAACTCAGAGGTTAGCACAAGACCTCACCACATCACTTAGCAAAGTTGTCTTTACAGATGTATGAATGGCTGATTTATGGATCTTACGTGCAAGGGTCAACATCAAAAATTGGAAGAACCATCCCTTTAGAGTCAAACAAAACATTAATTGGAGTTATACTGAATCTCAGTGTCAGACATTTTAAGAGCTTAATGAAAGCTGGAAGGATTTGGATACAAACAGCTAGACTAATAATAAATTGAGAAAGAAGGAGAACTTGTGGGTGTTTTTTTTTTTTTTGCTTTGGCGTTGGATTGTTTTTCTTTTTTTGGTAGTGTTTCAGGCATCCACCCGGGAGCCAAAAGACCTCTAAAGACATCTCTTCATTTTCCTTCTCTGTCAGACAGACTGCAGTTCCTTCAACTTGGATCCTCTGCTTCTCATGGGAGACCTTGAGATAGCCAAGGTTCTTAGGCTCTCAGACTCTTAAAATAGCCTTTGGGCCAAATGAGAAGTGACTCTATAGTTGGTTAATTAGAGCAGTCTCTGGAGGAAGGGATTTTGGTCCTGTTTCAATTGACAATACACTAGTTACACAAGGCAGGATGACTTCACATGAGGATGAACACACTTAAGCAACTTCCTATAACTCAGGGGTTAGGGACAGATTTCTGCTTGGGCAGAAAGGCACGTCCAGCACTTGCTCTACTTTGAGGTGTTTTGCTTTCTGAAAAATGCCCAAAGATAAGTATGAAACTGCTCCCTGAAAACAGAATTTAATGGATGGCAAAAAGAACGGCAAAAAGAACAGCAAAAAGAATGACAGGTTTTCATGTTCATGTAAACCTGTTTAAGGTAATTCTCAAAATTTCAAGTACCCAAAACACATAGGAAGAGTTTAATGAATTATTCATCTCACCAAAAAAAAAATTATGCAGCTCTAATCATGTTAATACTAAATTGCTATTTTTGTACAACTAAAGTGGTGTCATGGCTATATTAGTCAAATATTTTATTATATTTATTTTCCATAAAAAACACCCTAAAGAATTAAGGAATTTAATGTCCTGGACCACAGAATTTGTCATGCTAGAATACTCTAATACCAGTTGAAACATGCTTTGCCTGACACTAAGTAGATTCTGCAAAAAGAAGATACAGGTAAAAGCAACATGAATTAAAAACTTCAGTTTCCTTTTGACCTGTGTCAGTCAATGCTTTGATGTATAAAGAAACTATTCTCTTTCCAAGAATCAGATAATTTAGTCTATCCAAATTTTTCTACCCGTTGCCTTTCACAGCCAAATGAAACTCCCCTGCTCACAAGCACGAACAAGACATTAAGAGGTAAGGACAGACTGCCCCATGAAAAATGGCCTTTACAGTTACAGTAGTTAGTAGAAGATAAAATTGACATGGACAGCTAATGCTCATTATTTGCAACATCAGATAACCAGCTGGGCTCTAAGGAAAGTCATACACCATAGCTCCTTGTGTGTGTGTTACAGATGTGCTCACGGCTGCTTCTGCAGTATCTCGTATAAGCCACTATGGGAGACAGGATGCTGAAGGAGACAGGTCGTTGGCCTACTTCCCCGTGGCAATTCTGATGTTTCTAATTAATTTAATTCATTGAAATTCAGAGGCTGAGGAGGCACCTCATGTTCTCATTGTGCTTTGAGTTTTCATCAGGAATTTTTGGTCCCTTTACAGAAGAGCTATTGAGAAAGAATTTTTTTTTCCTTTAACTTAAGAATATTTAGCTGATGTAAATATTGAACCATCCAGACTAAATTAAATACATCTGAAAAGGAAAATAACTTATTCTAAAGATAAAAAAATGTCCCCAGAATATTGGAACAAACTTTCACACAAGTGTCATCATTATCAGAACTAACAAAGAAAGTTATAAAATAGCTCTTATACCAACAGAGAAAAGAAGTTTTTTCTACTAGAAAAATACAGAGGTACAGAAATATTTCTTACTTTATTAATCCTGTTTTAGGCCTATGAATCAAATGCCACCTGTAAGCAGTATAATCTTTCCAGCCAATGTTCTTGGGATCATGCCACAACGTACGCACCTACAGTAGGAATACAAATGCATTATTAGAAACAGACTGTGCTCCAGTAAGTGCACATGTGGCCAAAGCTTATTTGCTGCAGAGCATGAATCTGAAAATTGTGTTTAACATTTGATGGTATGATGAGCAGACCTCTTTTATCATCTGAGAGAAATGAAGATTCCTCTCTTAAATTATTGATCAGTTACTCATCCGGAGTCACCAGATATTACAGCATCAACGCTGACTCCCCTTCAGAAGTCCCACTCCTGTTTGCACGTACACGCCCATGCTGCCAGAGCTGATGCTACTTTTCCGTCTACATGAGTGGCTCCACCAAAGGAGAGAGGTTGCAGCTTGCACAGATGTCCCTGCCTATGGCCTGCTCCTTGAAATCTCTCACACTCAGTCAAGGTCTGGTTCCTGCAAGGAGCTCTGAAGTATGAGATTCCTACGCACGTGTGAAGCCCCACTAACTTCATTTCCAAAAGGCACAAGTTGCTTCCATAGCTAGGCCCTATTTGGAACAGCAGCCGTTTTTCCCCTCTTTGTTTTCATTTCTTTTCTCTTTGGCTGTCACTGGTTGCTGAACTCTAAACCACGTATAATTCAAACAAGCTGGAATGCTGAAGAAGCAAGTGCCAATACAGAGGTCACAAAGGATTTGTGGATAACTGGAGACCTCTCACTCCTTTTTCTTTGGACCACACCACATCCTCGGTTTTATACATGTAATTTTTTCCATTCATAATTTTTTATATGTGTAATGTTTTATTTGAAACACAAAGCAAATGTTATTATTGACACTAGTAATATGGGAACTGAAGAAAAGCTGATAAATGTCTGCAAAAATTGAGGTGTGAAAGGAAATTATTTTTGAGACAACTCCCTTCTTTTTAAAATACTAGTCATGCATCGTTGGCCTGAAGTTTTAAGTCTCTCACCTGTCCAGGTGTGTTTCCTGTGTGCCAGAGAGCATTTCTCAGGTGTTCGCCAGCCCCAGTTGTTGAATTCACTACTTTGAGCGACACACCAGAATAGCCGTAAGCCCTGGTGGGTTTGTCCTCCCAGTAGGTCTGAGTGACCTGCTTCCACATCAGAACATAAAACCGACTGCTGGATTGGTAGCCAAACACAAAGCCGGCATAGTCATCATCACGGTCTGTGTTAACATAGAACGTCCCACTGAAGTCAACGGAGCTGAACTCATCATAGCCTGGGAGAGGACAAAACAGACAAACCATCTACTTACAATGCTGGGTCTGGCCACCCACACCCAAGAGTCGCAGCTCTATCCTGAGTTCTGCCAGGAGTCAAACTATCATTTTCAGTTTCCCTACTTGCAGGAGAAGAGGTAACTACACTTGCCTACCTATCGCATGGAGGCTTCTGGAGAGAAGTTGTTCACAAGGGGTGTTGAAGACAGCAGGCACTACACTCACATAAATTTCTTCAACTGCACATTTTACGTGTGTTACAGTCAGTGATGAGATGAATGGTCGACAAGGGCAAACAGCATTGAGCGGTTTTTAATTTGGGCATATAAGCTGTCCCTGTGTGTTGGTCCAAAGCCTGCAGCACTAAAAAGGTGCATGTATCTACTTTTTTTCCTTCCCTTTCCTTATCACCAGCTCACTGGTTATTTTTCCAGATATGATGGCTGACATCTGATACTCACCTACAGCTATTCCAGGGTCAGAGTTGGCAGTCTGCACCAGTTCCTTGCCTTGGTGGCGAATAACCCAGTTGGGATCAATCTGAGCTGTTCCCTTAGGGTCCAGGGGGACCATCTGGAACTTTCTGAAATCAGTTTCACTGATGGCATTGTTTTCAGGGCATACATCATAAATATCCGGGACATTATCATTGTCAAAGTCATCTTTGCAAATATCACCTCTGCCATCACCTATAAACAATGTGAATAAGCAAATACAATTGTTAGTAATTTATCCAGCCTTCCTAACAGCTGAAGAAAAATGCTCCAAATTACTCCAAAGAAAGCCTCATTCTCTGAAAGTCTATTTGAAATGTTTCTGGTAATGACTGGAAGAAGTCATCAACGTAGATCAGGGACAAAACTATTGTTAATAAAACTGTCCACTCAGTGGTTTATGACAGTGATCAATTTGGCCCCAGTCTATATGCTGCTTTAGAATCAGGGTGGGAAAAGCTGGAAGTTTGCTATGTCGATGTCATTCACTAATGCTTGTGTTACATTTTCAGTTTGATTTGTCCCAGATGTGGACGCAGTGCCACATTTTTAATATGTGCAGTGTAAAAGAATTCAAACAATAGCACTAAAATCTTAATCTTCCTGCACATTACTAAATCCTAGTATACTACTGACATTATTAATTTTTTTTCCAGATTCTTCTCTCTATCTCAAGATTCCTTCAGCAACAATCCATCTAAGGTGCTTCAGATTGCACAGGTGTCACCACTATGTCAAAAGAGAGTATTGCAGTAGAATATGCACACATGCTTAGCCACTCTTTCACTTGTGGGTAGGACAATTTATCTTATAAAACAAAATGTAGCGCTTCAGAAAAGTGTAAGAAAAAAGAAAGAAGCACTGTATCAAACAGTACTAGCCTCACAAGAATGGAAATATTAAGTTTTGTTATACGAATTGCAAGACATATTTTAGAGAAGCTAAAGCTACAGTTGTGCGTCTGCTCAACACTTTTACTATGCTCAATATCCTTTAAAAAATAAAAAAAAAATCCTTTAATTTAGCTACAACATTGGTGGAAACTAGGAGATGTTACATGTCTTGAATAGCAGGGCATGAAAGGAGGCATCTAAAAACAAAATCTCATTGCCAGTGCCACTGTTATTCAGTAGCATACAATAGTACAAACACTGAAAATAAAGTAGAAAAACTTGGCTAGACAAGTACAGAAACAAATTTGCAAATGGCTCTGACTTTTACAACAGAAACCCCTGGATACTACACTGGGTACAAATGTAAAACCAGAACTGGCAGCTAATTTGTTTCTATCCTCATGTAGCTGAACATCTTCTATTTTTAAAAAAACATGGGAATTAACACAATGGGATGAATGAATTGAGCCATGATCCAGCTCATTCAACATTGACCTACTACTAGATGCTTCAAAAAAAAAAAAAAATAGAAAGCTACATTACTATGCCTTGCCAGCACAGCATTATCCAAGTATGAAACTTTCAGAGAGAAAGCAGAATGAGTTTTAGGCAACAGTCAAAAAAAAAAAAAAAAAGAAGAGAAAGCTGAAGTATCTGATATCTCAAAAACTTTCTGCAGTTCAGATACATGGCAAAATGGTCCCATTTTCCAACCTGGCAATCAGCCATGAAGAACTCCAAACCTGACCAGCTGTGTCCTGCACCTGTTTGTCTTAGTACTTATTGGAGAAAAGAGAACGAATTTCCAATTTTACTCCCTTTGCCGATATCAAAGAAGTAATTTTTGAGTCACAGGAGAATCTAATTACTCACTGGAAGCCCTGCTGATGTTCATTTGGTACTGAGCTGCTGCTGACAACATTGATTCCCTGTCAAGAAAAGTTAGAAAGCATTTGTTTACCCTGTCACGTCCCACAGCTCTCTCCAGGGCCTCATATTATATGCTATAGCTCACAGCTTCAAGAGTTTGGGAACATCTTTTGGCTTTATCACTTTTCTAGGATTTCTGTTGGACCTTCTGCTAATGACAGTGATGAGCTGGCTAAACTAAATTTACACTTTTTGTGAATCCTTACTCAATGGATAAATGTAGTCTCCCTTGCGAGATCCAGGTGACAGATGACTATAACGTACTACCTCACTTTGGAGGCACCCTTATTCTGGAATATTTCTGAAATTAAGGGGCTATTCCAGAGACTGGCAAATACAAAGATATTCTGAATATATCACTGGACTGAAGGATTACGTAATTTAAGAACTACTACTGACTACCAACCAGAAACTTCCTACTGCCAGCAGCTGTCTTACCAGGAAATCAGTCAGACCTCAGGACTTTACTTTTCTAAATATATGTAAAACCTTATTTTGTAGGTACTAAATTCTGCTTTCAATTTCACCAGTGTAACCATGGAATGACTTCAGCATGCTGTATAACTCAGAAATTGCTCACCTGTACTTATTACATAGGCAATTACTTGTAGACATATTATGGTGGCTAAGGATCACAAATGTTTTCTAAATTACATTTATGATAGTTAAACAATCACTATTTCATTATTGAAATACTGCTAAGCATAGAGAAGGACTGTTCGAGAGTGATCAGCAACATTTTACCACAGAACTGGAGAAAAGAACAATTATGTATCCATTTTTTAAACTGTGACGTACATCAGGACATATTTAAAGCTACCTACAAAGTAAATTTGAGAACAGTTGCTCAGAAATCTTTTTTACAAAAAGATTTAAAAATTAACAAGAGTTTTAGACTTAAAACACCTGGACAAATAGTCTGTTTCTCAAAATAAAACACTGCAGTAAACCATATTTTTTCCATTTTAATTTTCAGAAGATAACTTGTTTCGAAAGCAAAGCAGCTCACTTTTCACGACATCTGAAATCCATGCTATTTGAAATATTTCCCAGATTTTTTTAATATTTCAATTCAAAGTGCAAATCAGAAGTATAAAAAAAATTAAGCATGTGTGTTTGAGCCCCTATCAAAGAGGCTTCTTAATGCTCTAACCCTGGACCAAACTGGCCATGGGGTCTCAAAAGTCAAAAGCAGCTCAGTTTGATCTGAAGTCCTTCTCTTCATTAAATATCAATACTTCAAGATCAGAATTGGATACTAAGAACTAAACGAAATTCATATAACATTGCTCTCACCGTCAGAGTCCTCCTGCTCAGGGTTGTATCTGAGACGACAATTGTCCCTATCATCTGGGACACCATCATTGTCATCATCAGGATCACATGCATCTCCTTTCCCATCTTTATCATGGTCAGCCTGGTTAGCATTGGGGATGTAAGGGCAGTTATCTTGGTTGTTCTGGTGGCCATCTTCATCTATGTCCTCATTGTTGTCACACTGGTCACCAACAAGGTCATTATCTGCATCAGTCTACCCAAAAAAAAAAAAAATTTGAAGAGTAAATTCATTATTGTTACTAAAACACAAAAGTACGGGTAGCCTGGTACTTAACTCCTCAGCACTTGTCTTCAAGGACTTGGATGGGGCCCTGGGCAGGCTGCTCTAGTGATGGGCAACCCTGCTCACAGCAGTGGGGGTTGCAACTAGATGGTCTTTAAGGTCCTTCTCAACCCAGGCCCTTCTATGATTCTATGACTTCTTTGTAGATAAGCAATACCATGATGACAACCATGCTTAAAGCAGAAACATAACTTCAAACTAGCATGGGTCCTTAATTCTGCTATCAGTGCACATGCTCTGGTCCCCAAGATATCTCCAGGGCAGGTAATTGGCCACAATTTTCGTTGCTCTCATTCTAGAGATCCAAATGCAGCCCTGAGGCTGTACTCCTTTGCCATGGGGGAAGGAAAAAGTTCAAAGGCTTGAAGATGGATTAAAGGCATCATCACTCTGCTTCCCTTTCATCTGATACAAAGAGATCTGACAAGCTGGGGTGTGACAATGAGCAATACAGATCCACCTCTTCAGCTCTACGGTAAACAGGGACCAACAGCAATTCCTGTGTTCTTTTCTCTGCCCTTGTTCTGATGTTACCATTAATGAAACTATACCAAACATTTACCTGGTCTGGATTATGCATCAATGGACAGTTATCACACTGATCACCAACTCCATCACCATCTGTATCACTCTGGTCTGTGTTATAGACGTAAGGACAATTATCTCGTTCATTAAAAATGTCTGCGAGGAAAAAACCAAAACAACAAAAGATTGAAGTCAGAAGGATATAGCATCCAGCATAGACAGCCATAGACTTTAGGTGCCACCAGTAAAGAAGCAAGGTTTTTAAGGGGTTCATAGGCTTTCTGATCACTACAGCACTATTGCTTCCACATGAAATAGCCAAAAGACTAATATTAGAAAAAAAAATACGGTATTGATTCCACTTTTCTTGCTGTGATAAAGTCTTCTATAGGTATTTTCCTAAATAATTTTGCTAGAGCAAGGGCTGATTATGTCTTAAGAATTAATCTGTTATTCTATGAAAAAGGGCTAAAGGGGTGGGGTATTTTTAAACCATTTGATTTGGATTTTCTTCCCCTAGTCTAAGAAATGGCACACAACACACAGCTATATCATGGTGGAATGTCTGAAGAGTTTTGCATAGGAACAACTGCATTAATGTTCAGTTGCCTCAGGACTAAATAATTTAATTTTACCAGAACATGAGCATCATTTATTGGATAGTGTGCCAAACCTTCAAAAGAAACTGTTATTCCTCAGGAAAATTACACAACCAACAATCTCCTTCAAAATTATAAGAGATTGAAAAGAAACAAGAAAAAAAATGTTGTCATATCTGTCTGGAAAGGATACAAAGACCCTTTCCTACATTTGATAGCCCCTGGATATTTGCATAATCTTTCTGCCAATAACATACAATTACATTTTTTTCAAATGCAGAACTACCATGAGTACTGCTAAGAACCTGATGATCAAAAGGATGAGAGGACTTCAAAATGCTCAGAAGTTCAAGTCAGATAAGCATCTAAACGTTTAAAATGCTCCTGAAGGAAATCCAAAACTAGATTTCTTCAACTTCTAGATTCTCATAAATTTGAAATGCTGCAGGGATGTGATTTTTGAGAGACATTTAAGTGCTTTTCCCCACTCCTCAATTCTGATCAAGTCTGGGTCATATAGGCATGTGCTGGTAGATGAAATAAACACCTTTAACAATATTTTAAGACACACCAAAAAACGTGTACTTGGATTACTCTGGGCTTTGCATTACATTCACAGAAAAGCAGATTAATTTCCTACAGATATTGTCTTAACCGCATGGATGTTCAAATGTTCTTTTTCCTCCCTTAAAAAGGAAAAAAAAAAGTCAACAGAAGTGTTATATTATACCCTGATTACTTTGGAACACAGATGAAGGAAATAATTTTTAAGATTACACTGACTTGCTGTGATTTATTCTTCAATAATATCCATTGCAGTCATTTAGGGATTTTATGGACAACTACACTACACAGGACAGATGAACCTCAGACTTCTCTTTCTTCTGCATTTTTGAGCTGCTAAACCCAATTTCATTCAATGTAGAAAAGCAGGCAGCCCATTTTACTGGACATAAATCAAAGTGCACTTGTGGAACAGTTCTTAGTTCCCCAAACTGAAAGCATACCATCTCCATCAATATCCACAGCACATGAGTCACCCTCCCCATTATTATCTGTGTCAATCTGAGCAGGGTTGTGCACATAGGGGCAATTATCACAGCGGTCACCAACTTCATCCTTGTCATAATCAAACTGACGGGGGTTGAACAGAAGAGGGCAATTGTCCTAGTAAAAAGAAATAAAAGATTTCAGAATATAAATCATAACTCATGAGAGCATACTGTGAAATGGTAACTCTTCCTGTCCATCTTGGACAGAGGCCAAAAAAAAAAAAACTTTTTTTTTTTTAATGGATAAGATGTACCTACACTGAAGATCTTGATGGGAATGGAATGGCATCTGAACAGCCTGGGTCGCTGTCTGTATTTTTGTACAAGGTATGCAAAATACGTTCCGTATCTCAGTAGGAGAGCAACAGGAATTTTAAATTGGATCTGTACTCATATTTCAACAGAAATGTATCACTGGTACTTTTTTTTAAAAAAAAAAAAAAAACACATTGCAAAATCAGGGCAAGTTCAGCTGCATATTATATTTTTTGGAAAAAACTACAATTGTTACTCTGACTTTTGTGGAACAAACTAGTATCAATATTCTCACTTTTAAACACATATTTTGATTTTTCAATTTAAACAAGGATTGACATTTTGTGGGTTGTGTTATATTGCATATAATAATAAAATGTAAACAATTTCAAAAACCAAAGTTAAACTGAAATACTCTCATTGACCCAAAATATTCTTTTTCCTCTGAGACCACTCCTTATAGTGTAATTTTGAATATTTCATTTCAGTTTAGTCCCTAAATTGAAAATCTGCCAGAACAAGAATTCTCATGTCTCACACAGCCCCAGATTACACATGGACTTTTGCACAGGCACAAGGAAGTACTCAGTGTGGAAAGCAAGGAAGAACAAAACCAAACCAAAGTAGAGGGAGTGAGGGCTACATCAGCATCATGGAATCTGAAGGGAGGTCATATGGAAAAAATCTTTAAACTATTTTTCCTCTGCTAAAGCAAAAATTGTCTACTAGGAAATAAGCTTCTAGCACAACATTTTAAATTCCTCAGAAATACATTTTACATACTCAAGTACAAGATACAGAGACAACTCCAAATTTTATGTTGCTCATAAAACAACTTATTGGCTACAGTTTTTCAAGTATGCATACTAAATCATTATTTTATCAAATTATTCTTTGTTTTTTTTGAAATATTCCAAATTCTCCATAAACATAGTTCTAACCCAGCCTTAACCATCTGAAGCTCTAGAGCATCTAGACTCCCTCTGAAGGGAACAAAGAGGAACAGTAAATTCCTAAAACCCATTCACTCATGCTAAACATGTTCAGAAAAGGCAGAGTGAAGCCCACTCTGGAGGTGCCTCTGTCCTTTTCCTGAATGTACAGGGGGAAGAGATTTAGACTAACTGCCTATCTTCTAGGCTTTGCAGGTTAATGAATTCCAGTCTGGGGGAGTAGATCTAAAGACAGAAAGTATGAACCAGGCTAGGCACTTTTCTCCTGTCACTTCCCCTTGATGCTGGCTGTGTTTCTAGTTAGTATTATTCATCATAACTTGTTTCCAACATACCTCTGATATAATGTCGTTCAGCTTTTCAAACACAATGGACCTATCTATCTCCCATTGCAAAATAAAAAAAGTCCAATGCTATTTTCCATTAAACTGTTTTCATGCACACAGCTGAACCCAGAAGTGACATGGAGAACATAATTTAGCCCCAGGTTCCCCAGGCTGCTTTGCTCTGCACAGTGCTGCTCTCCTTTGACCCAACACAGCTTTGCTCTGCACCAGATATCACCCAGGGAAGGCAGTGCAGAATAACTCAGCTGAAGATCTGAACAATAAAGCTCTTGTCTATTGTAATGTTTTTCCTTAAAACCAGATGTTTAGGTCAAATGTACTGAAGATACAGAAATGCATCTTACTTTATCATCTTCAACACCGTCATTGTCATCATCCTCATCACAGGCATCTCCTTTGCCATCTTTATCAAAGTCTTCTTGGCCAGAATTAGGCAGAAGGGGGCAGTTATCCTGGCCAAAAGAAATAATCAATACATTATGTTTAAATTATGTCAGAATTACTTGCCTGGACAGAAGAGTAGATATGATAAACCAGAAGCTATAAAACAAGAACAATCATCACAAATAGGTTTTTAAATGCCTGTTTGTTTGTTGCCAAAGATAGTACTTCATTTGCTGCTTTCATATTGTAAAGTCAGTGAAATGCATCTGCAAATCATTCCATTTCCCAGCTCTTCTTCTGCTAAAGGGATGTTTCCAGTAAATTTTAGATGAAACCATCTAGCAGAGAACATACACACCGCACGCACACACATGCACTCTTACATCAACTTTTTATAGACAACTCACAAAGGATGTTTGAAGATTACATATAAAATAACCCAGTTTGGTTGCCAGAAAAAAAAAAAAAAAAAAAAAA
The DNA here is from genome assembly GCF_000699245.1 of Pterocles gutturalis. Classification (NCBI taxonomy): domain Eukaryota; kingdom Metazoa; phylum Chordata; class Aves; order Pterocliformes; family Pteroclidae; genus Pterocles; species Pterocles gutturalis. The sequence goes on from NW_010116341.1 coordinate 51,986, forward strand.
GATACAAGCCAGGAGATGATCCTCAGGAATAGCTGATCATGTGAAAAGTTACAGGAATGAAGGGGAACACAGGAATGAAGGGGAATACTGTAAGAAAGGGTTTTGAAAAATGTGCCTTTATACTGTCCTGCAAAACAGTACTTTTGCACTTGCATGCTCCCATGGCTTTGAAAATAAAAGGCAAATTTATCTCTTTATTTTGTATCACAGCTTTGTAAAGAATCATTGTTTTAAACGAGCAAGTCTTAGGTTACACTGAAAAAATAAGAAATGAAATAGTTTGCCAAACTTTTAACATGTATTCCTTTTAAAAATACTGAAATCAGCTAAAGCTTATTTCAATTCTAGCATTGGCTAAGAATAAATAAATCTATAAAAACCTACTCTGTTATTCTCACTTTTTCCTCACATTCCATATCTACATCACACCAAAACAGAATCTGCAAATAGAGTGTGGAAAAATCTTTTTTGTAACACATACCCTGAGAAAATGAATATTATAGTAAGATTCCAAGTCCTGTTTGTTTTCAATCTCAGTGGTTATACCAGTATAGATAATTTAAGAGAACTGGAAAATTTGCAATAAATATCAAAAGCCCCAATGCAAACATTTTATGCAACCCCAATCCAAATATTTATAGCACTTTTTTACCAAATACCTGTGAACAGCCTTGACTGCCCAATTCAATATCGGTTAGCAGTGATACAAAAAAATTTTTTTGAAACCGTGAAAGAAATTAGCCAAAGCTTGCTCTATCACTTTATACGTTTGTATCTCTTTTTTTCCTGTCTGTCTACAGATTTGAGTCCAGTTTCATACAAATCAAGTAGTTGGAGACTTCATGGGTAGCAAGTTCCTATAAACTCTGCAAAAACAGGTTATGGGGTAGAGGAGAGAGATCCTACCAGTGCACACTAAATGTCCCTTATTAGACATTAGAAAGAAGACTTAGACATCGCACCTTCCACTTGGGAACTCAACCTTGAGGCACAAACCTACTGGAAACCAGCCTTCTTTGGTCTATCTGGTGACAAAGTTGTGTGTTGGTATGATAATTCTTACAGAAAAAAAAAATACTACTTTCAAGTGAATGAAAAAGAAATTTACATTAAAAGATATTGCTAATATTTTGCTATTATTTACAACTACTTTCTTTATTCAAATTGTTGTTTGTAGACAGTAAGTTAACTTTCAACTATTATCAGCTCAAGGAAAACAGCTTTCATTCAATTTTTTTTAAATCAAATTACTCAACTAGGATATTTCATAATGAATATAAGGACCTGAAAATACCCAGTATTTTTAAGGGTTTTTTTTTTTTTGTTGAAAGGTGGGTGGTCCCCTTAAATGAAGTATTTGTGTCTATTAGACCAACACATGTATTATAGAAACCATGAATCAATCTTTGGAAACAGTTTTTTTTCTGTATGGGTTCAGCATGTTGGGTTTTTAATGAAAACTGATGATTTGAGTTACATCTTGAAGAACCAAAAAAGAATATATGAACTGCAATCACTGAATTGGCTGGATCCACAACAAAGAGATGTCAGCTATGGCAAGGAAGATCAATATTTGAAGCTCAAATTTCCACCAGTGTCTGAAACTCTTCTGCTGATAAAACCCAGATTCACAGCTCTGAGTGGATTACACCTGGGTGACATCTGATTCTCTTAAACAGCCTTATTTCAAACATTCCTAGTTTCTTGATCCATATTTGGGTTTTTTTAAACCACTGTAGGGGTCTTGAACTCAGACATTTTTGCATTTTTTTCCTCATTTTTTAAGTGGAAGTTATTGGGCTAGAACTTTGAGTTTAGAGGCAGATCCCTTTAAAATGGAGAAGGAGAAACCAACATGTTTCCGGTCTGGGGAAAAAAATATAAATCTAAAAATCCTCAAGAGAGAAAGCATTGTCCTTGTAGCCACAACTGATTCAACAAAATATGTGAGCACCTGCCCTAGTGAAAGCACACAGGTAACCCAGTGGTCCCATGGGTAGGTGTTTAAAACTGAGCGCTTGCTTATGCCTTCTGCTCAGGTAAAGCTCACTTCATCCCCGTTGCTTGATTTACTGCTGCAAACAGCATATGCCCCTCTGTATTGTGGCTGTCATTCAGCCACCAGTGAGGCCACCGCTCAGAACTGGGATCCAGGGAATTACCTGTCAGGATGTGCCTTCAGCCCTCAGCTATTTGGGCCATTGTTATACTGGTGGACCTGGAACAACTTTCAGCCTGGTTTCGCACAGCAGTGTAACTGCATCAGGATGAGACATCCAACAGGTTGACCATTTTTTCCATTAGAAGAAACCTCAGGCCATGGAGCTGAGGAGGCTTCAGACAAGCACAGAACCAGGTTCTGGGGAATATACCATGGTGGTCACCCACTGCTAAACCTACACACCACCATTTTTAGGCTGCCTGACGCTTATTTTCTCCTCAGTGAGGTAATGTTTCTTTTTTCACTACAGTGGCACTGCTGCAGCAGCAAGAGTCCCCTGCCAGGTCTAGAGCCAATGGTGGCAGGCAGGTCATTCCCCTCTGGACAGTGAGAGCTGGGACTTCACATCTCTGAAGGGTAAGAGAGGCTCGATCTCCCATCCTCTCCCACTGGGCTTCTGCAATAAGGAGAACTCCTCTAATTACTCATATTCATTCCTCTGTTACCATTCCTATTGCCAAAAATTATCTCAGGCTCTGATTCCAGTTTCACAGAGTGCGAGCTGCTTAACTATTTAAAAGGAAGGGGTAGTTCAAGGAAGGATTTACAGCTAGAGAGGTAATGTGGCTGGCTATTTTGCTACAGCCCTTGCAGGTAGGATTTCATACTCACCTGTGCCCAGAGATTCCTGTTTAGTTATCACTAGCTATTTGCCCCACACCCATGCTTTTGGCAGCTTCTGCTTGGAGTGCTAATTCTATTCATAAACATCCCAGCCTTCCATGTACACCAAGTAGGACGAAATTCAAAGCAGAGGACTTAATTTCATTTTGACAATCCCTTCCTGGATCTAGTGTGAAATGAATACACATTTCACAGCATCTCCCAAAAAATGAACATGCTCTATCAGTCAAAGCTTAAATGAAAGCAATCACCAGCTTGACGCTGAAAAGTGTTATTCTCAACTATTTAGAAAAAAAAAAAAAAAAAGAAAATTTTGTTATGGTGTAGCATTTTTATCAACCTTTTTTACTTACCTTCACACAATGGTATGTTGCATTAGCAGCACAGACCAAGTTATTATTAGGCCAGCCATCCAAATCCGAATCCTCACCACAGATGCGCCCATCGCCAGCATAACCTGTCCTACATTCACATTTGTACATAGGATCACTGAAATGGCCCAGATAGATGCACTCTGCAGACTTATGGCAGCTGTGTGTCTTGTCCTTGCATGGATTCTCAGGTTCACAGACCTGCAACAGACAGAGCACACTCACTGCAACCTGATAATATTTGCAGCCAGCTGTGTGTGCCTCAACTTTGTCAAAATCAGGCCAGCTATTCAGATGCCTAAAAACAGGAACTTTGTCTTAACTGTGGTTAGTAAGTCAGACTGCTCTGTCAGTTCACATCTCCAGACAACGTGTACAATGAAAATAATTAAAACCACAGGAAAAACTGGACATTATTCAAAAAGCAATTAGAGTGACTAACATTTTCCAAATTCCATCTGCTTTCTTCCACATATCATTAATCCCCAGAAATCAACTGCAACAGCAAGTAGACTGTACTCACCTCATTCCTTTAGTGTTCTGCCTGTCTGTATGCAAGGACTATCGTATTTTCTTAAATCAAAAAGACCCTCATGTTCCCCTCAAGTAAGTTTTTGTTACCTCTTTCTTATCACTTTGCTTATTTTCATTATCTGAGAATCTCACACAGATGCTTTACATGTAGACTTCACACGTTGAACTAACCACCGGTTGATTCAATGGCAACAAAGGGAAGGTATCCCATGACATCTGTTTTAAAGTTTGTCTTGTCTATCAAAGCCTAGTCTTCAACATCACTTCCACTTCCTTCTGTCCTTCACCACTGACAGGTGCTGGCCCAGTGGAATTTAGGGAGTGAGAACTTCAGACATATGTCTGATGACACCCACATTAACAGCATTATATTTATGGAAAGAACAATCCTGATTCTTCAGTTTCCAGTCCCAGAGTAGATATATACACCTGAAAGAACAGAGTGCAAAGCAGGGGAATGCCTGCTGCTGACATTTTACATTCATTTGGCACAAACATGCAAACGCCTAGAGAAAATAAACCCCTTAAAAAAACCCCTGAAGTTCAGTGTTCAGTCACTTGAACCAAAAATATCCTGGAACAGCAGTTACCTGTTTCAGGTTAACTTTGTTTGGTACCTAAGTTTATCACGTTTTCATTCACAGATATTTTCAGGTGAGAATTACTCAGTTTCAAAGCCATCCAATTATTTTTGACATCACTTACTTGCTTCTCTGTCTTGGCAACTTCCAGCCCTACCCCATAGGGCTGACTACCTTTGTAGCGTGGAGGACATGGCAAGCAGTGGAACCCTGGATTTGTGTTCACACAGCGATGGACCTGATTCACCTTGAAGCAAACATCTGACACAGCTATACACTGTCAGAAAAGAAAGAAAAGAAGCAGCCAATTAGATGGCCATATAATTCCCAAATATTGAGAATTTCACAGTGATTTCCAGATGTTAATGAAAACAGAATCAATACCTCATCAAGATCCTCACAGATGGTACCATTGCCAAGGTAACCTGCTGGGCATGGCCCACATGACCAGGACCCATCTGGGTAACTGTTGCATTCTGCTCCAGGAAAGCAAGGATTTGACAAACACCCATCTGTCAAAGACAGAGAAGTGTAAATTAGGAGTGTAAAAGACAGGTAACACTTCATTTAAGAAACAGGTATTCTCTGTTCAGTAGCTGAAATCACATCTGATGCAACAGACTCCTAAAAACCCTTAGAACTAGGGTTATTAAATGCATTTAATATCCTATTGATTTAATATTAAAATATTACAGACTGCTATATCCAGGTGAACACATTACAGCATATTGAAGCCCTGTTTAAAAAAATGCATCCTTGCTCAGAAGTCAGTATTAAGAATACATGTAAAATCACACCGATCTAAACAGCACCCAAAATAGTTAAATATGGCTTCCTGAAACACTGGTATAATTAGTGGATTTCTGTAGTGTCAATTCATAATTATCAATTAAAGAAATAACAGTAATAATATTCAGATTGAATACAGAATGACTAAATACCAACCAATTGGGCAATCCTTCTTATTGCACATATCGTGTTGCTTGGTATCTCCCACACACGGCTTTCCTCCATACTGTGGCTCTGGACTGTTACAGAGGCGAGACCTCTCACGAATTCCTCCTCCACAGGTAACCGTGCAGGCAGACCATGGAGACCAAGGACCCCACTGGCCATTCACTGGGATATGCAGGAGAGAGGAGAAGAGCATCACAGGTGTTATACTGGGGACAACATTTGATGTCAATAACAACCCTTTCTTCAGATCCCTGACTGCAGACACTTTCTCACTACACCTATCAGAAGAAAAGTGCTGGCAAAGGCTTACACTGATGTAGCAGTATTCCAGAAACAAAGAAACAAATTCAAAATACCAACTACTTTATAGGCATTTTTTTGGCCAATAATTCAAAACAATATGCCACGCACCGGCATGGTGTATTTCCATATAACCAAACAAGTACAGTGCCTTCAAAGCTCTCTCTCCTAAGCTTTCATTTTGTACAAAAAGCAACATCACACCCTAAGAAGTTTGCTGAGCCAAACCTGAGCTCTATGGCTTTTTTTATGCTCAGTAAGGTTGCAGCTATTATTCTTGTCTGGTAATCCATTCATCAGCGTATCTTCGATAGTATTGCTTGACTTGGCATAAATAACTTATTTCAATGATTCTTCTGCATGTTTTATATCAGTACAACTCTACTGAACCTGTTGCCATCAATCCTGAATTTTCTTGAAATACAAATATCTCTGAATCAAACTCTGTGTTTGTTCTTGGTACTGCTAAAAAAAACATAAGGGCAGTGGTGTGTGTCCTTAAATAAATAATCTTTTCACTAGCTTTGCATTAAAAAAAATACACGAAGTACGTACAGTTATTTAAGTACTGTTGAGTTAGAAACTTGACATCAGGTTCAAGCTCCTATCCCATAAGTAGCATAGCTGAACAGAAGAGGGGATGAAGAAGGGTATACAGAGGAAAAAAATGAGGAAAAATTATACGAAAGGAAAGTGAAAATGAGTGGAACGATGGCCTCTAAAAAGATTAAAAAGCATAGACGAAGAAAAAATGACAATAACAATTACGTGTGGTGAATATATGTCAAATATATATGCATATTTTCAAAGAAACCTGGCTATTGGCGGACTGTATGTTTATTCTTAACATGTACAACAACAGTATCAGCTTCCTTTTAGATTGAAAATGTATGTATTGATATGCAAGGATAAATCATTAAGTTATAAAATGAAAATTTCTTAAATTCAATATTTAAAGACAGATCATAACTTAGGAGGTTTACAAAACCTCCTACTGCATTGTTGTCTTGATTTGAAAAACACCCTGTCTTATTTCACCCCTAAGCTACAAAACATATCTGCCATCATAGAAATTCACTGTCATTTAGATCTGAATAAAGAGAAGAAACTCAGCTGGACTATTATTGCGTCACTTTGGACTCAGGACCACAGACGTACCCGGACACGGAACCTTCTCACACTTCTCTGTTTCTCGCCCATTTCCCACACAGTTTTTCCCACCCATCTGGGGGATAGGGGAATTGCAGAGGCGGATGCGGGTGATGTTTCCTACTCCGCAGGTCACTGAACAGGAAGACCAGGGGGACCAGTGACTCCAGCCACCATCTTGACGTACTGCCAGAGAAAAGAGCAAAACTCAAGGAAATAGCCCACCTGCATCAGTAACACAAGCTCACTTGTGAAGTTAACCTTCCAGTAAGCCTCTCACCACATCTCTTTCCTGCCACAGTCACTTACAAAGCCCAGCAAGTCAGCTCAGACGTTCAAGTACAGCTTTCTTTAGAATCTCAGTGACCAACATAAGGCTAACACTGATGTTAGATATTTTACTTAAAAATATACTTGTTCAGTGAAACTAATACTGGTTTAAAATGCATGTTGGACATCTAGCAGCTTCAGCAATAGCCTTGGGTACCATACTAGCCTGGATACAGCAGCTACCTGCAATAGTATTAACTGAGCTCTAGAGACAGAGTATCATTCTTCTAAGTGCCTTAAATATAAAAGCAGTTTGATATTTTGCAAAAAGTCTTCTATGATTACTGTATTCCTAAAAAACTAAGCTAACGGAATGGGCCAATAATCATGAATGAATGGCAGATAAAACATGGCCCCATGTATCATGATTATGAACTGAGTGTTGCCTCCAAACTGAAGTCAAACAAGAGGCTCCAGGTCATAATGAAAAGATCACCCACTATCCTTTTGTTTAACAGAACTAAGGCCAGAATGCACAGAGCTATTAAATTGTCAAGAAAAGGATAAATATTTGAAATGTGGGAGATGACAAAGAATCTTATGATAGCTACTTTAATTATTCATGAGTGTTCAAACACACAGTGTTTTGACTAGTGGGTGTTCATAGGAAATCCAGGCTAAGCTTGTTTTTGCTTAGAGAAGTCCAAAGAAGCTTTAAAAAAAGGAAGAAATTGTATTACTTACCGCGATGGTCACATTTCTTAAAGCTGCACATCCTTGTCTGGATGTGCGGGCCTGTACAAGCACTCCTGGTGACATCGCACGACCTTCCTCTCATCTGAGTTCCAGAGCCACAGGTAACTGAGCACTTCGTCCAGTCTGACCATGGTGACCAGCCTTCCTCACTGTCATCAGCTGCAGAGCAAAGGGTACAAAAAAGTGCTTAGCATTTAAAGTCGCTCTATTATCCTATTTGGAAGATTTTCAACTTCTTTTTCTGTAGAACATATGCTTTGTCCTTTAGGTCTCTTTTTCTGATTTTGCTTTCCCAAGCTGCCACTGAAGTTAGGGAATTATGGTTTAATGTAATGAGAGGTTAGCCCAGATAAGAATCCTAGATCTTCATGAACATCCATGCATGCAGTGTGCTTGCCCAAGGCACTGATCTTTGGAAGAAGAAGAACATCTTATCTCTAGAATGGACTGAGCCGAAAACACAAGTCCCAACTGTCTTTGACTTCAGAACATAGGTCAGTTTGATGAGATGTGGCCCCATCTCTGAACACAACATAATGGTGAACATGATGAAGAGCACTTATTCCAATGCATTTTTATTTAGAACATCTAAGCAACCACTTCCTTCTGTAACAGACCTGTCTAGTACAGAGTGAAATATACTGAACCGACACTGATGTCACTTAGTGAAATTACTTAATCTATTGTCACTCCAAAATCTATCTCACAGCCTGCAATGATATCTTAAACCTTGACAATTTCTTCCATATAAGTAACACATTATAGGAGAAGAGGATATACAACAGAAAAGAAATAAAAGAGAGTAACAGAATGACAATAGCAGAGAGGAAGAATAACTTGCACTCTTAATAAATACTGCATTAAACTGCATGAAACTTTAGATGTGGAACTTAAACACCCTCCACAAGGAGACAAGATGACATCCTAACCTATGTTAGTCTGTTTTAACCAGGTAGTATGGAAAAGAAACTATAGTGCACAGTGCTGATGCAAACCAACAAAAATCAGAATGTCCAGCCTTGGAAAAAGTGACAGGGGAGGAGTACGCATCTAACCTCTAGTGTACAACTTAGCTAGGCAAGTTATCAGCTTACTTCTAAGCAACCAATATAATCACCGAAGAGAGACTAACTCATCCAGAAGGTAACTTCAAGCAGCTAAATCACTTTCTATGATCCTTGTGTACATATAAGTTGTTCATTTGATCTTACCTGCCTCAACCTCTTGTTTTGACCTCTCCAACACATCATTAGTAATTTTAAATATTGCCAAAGAATATCTTTCTCTTTGTCTAAATACTCACAGTGGGAGCAGACTGGACAGCATTCACCTTCAACAAAAGATGGATCAGCACAGGAGACTGCTGGGCAGGTGATTTGATGGCACACAATTTTAGAATCCTAGAGGCAAAGAAATCAACTTACTGACTTATGCTCACATACAGAGGAAACAAAGGTGGGCATCTGGGGAAGTTTCACGTGTGGAAATTCTTTGATTTGTTCTAAATGTCATGGACAAGGGGACTACCTTTTATAAATATCACTAAGTCTAGGCTAAGCTCTGAGTAAGTGTGACCCGAGCTGGAGGAAACCCACTATCCATTTTTGCAGAGAAGAAGAATGCTTCCCAAACCTTACCTGGCAGGTGCACTTGGTGCAGCTATCTACAATCCAGCTTTCATTATCTGCAAAGACACGGCCATCCTGCCAGCAAACTGACTGGTTCTTCAGTGTTTTGTTAGGCCCAATCAATTCCCACATAATTTGGTTCTCTTCAGACTAGAAGATGAAGCAAATAAAAAAAAATGTGTACTTTGTAAGCAAGCCATTTTAAATAAGACAAAACTGAGGCATTACTGGATTTAATTCTTCCATTAAAAAAACAAGTGTATTTTTTTACATATTAATGTACCTAAAAAGATCTCAGGTACTGCAATACTGTCACACAATACTAAGGGTAATCTGTTCTTAAAAGTTTTGCTCTCCTCTAGTGTAACTCATCTTTCAATGTGAAGATTTTAATCCTGAAACTTATGGCACAGTAATAAACTTCCTTCAGAAAGGATCAACTTATTCAGAATATGAAGAGGGGCAGACTTCAACATGTCACTGTCTTATTCCAGCTACAAAAGTCCCATACATTTACTTGCAGTTTAGGTACCCTGTGTAGCCACTTGCTCATGTGTTCATAAATGGTATAAGCATGGTAACACTGCTTCAACAGTATACTGGCAAGGCTATGTTTGTTAGCTTTCGATTTCTTACCTTTAAGAGGATTGATTACCTCTACATAGGTGAGCATGTGTGTGTGTGTTCTTTTAAACCCAGTCTGTGAAAACCAAGCCTTCATTAAAGTGTAATACTCAAGAACTAACTAACTAGTCAGTCTGAAAATGTAGGTCATCTCTACACTGTGCAGATATACCAACAGGTATACAGGTGTGTATATACAGAAATCTCTGTTAACTGCCTCTGGTATAAAACAAAGAGGGAACACAGCAAACCTTTTTTGGTTCTTCAGACTTATGGGTACCTACCACTTTTTGGAGGTTATCAGCTAAGTTGTTCACCACGATGCGCAGGCCGGTGAGCTCAGTGAACATCGTTCCCAGCTCTTCACAAGAGCGGTCACAGAACTCAGCCTTCTTCTCTGGTTTCTCGCCCACGTACTCAGTTGAGACAGCAGGGCTCAAGTGAAGGATTTCAGTGCTCTCGTTGATGGTGTTCACCTCAGCTGGTAGCAAGAGAGGGAAAAAGACCTGCATATACAAAGTCCTTCCACAGATTACAGATTAAAAATTGGCACCCATGGGTAGGGTTTAAACACATCTATTCTGGCTTCACATCTAATCTAGCTTCATGATAGATTATACCCATGAATAAAAGAGAGGGGTTAGATGTCAGCTGGTTCCAATTATAGGCTTTCCCTTTTCAAAGTTAAGAGCCAAGCTGTGTCTCACATGGCCTTTACTTCAAGACACTGTTGGCACTGCAACACATTAATTTATGAAGAAGGCATAACAAAAGGACACAGTCTCAAAAAAGCAAACCCATTTCATCCACTCAAAGCCATGAAAGGTTTCAGATTTTTTCATGACCTATCATATTTTGTCGATGCAGAGAAAAAGACAGGAAAGTTTCCTTGAAGAAAGTCATCATCCTTGTTCTGCCATAAATCCCATGGTTACTTGGATCACATTTGTACCAGACTCTGGGCTGCTCTATGTTGCACTGCCTTGTGTTAAACTCAGAGGAGCTGTCATAATCATGGTTTAATTCTGAAAGGAAATAGAGGTCAAGGTAAGATCAGGCTGAAAACTTGATTTGTCACCTCAAACGCTCCTCCATCAGGCAGATCGCAATTAAAAGAGAATTTTGTGTGCATTATACAGGGAGAACTGGACATGTTGCAGTATCAATTTAAAAGACCTTCTTGTCTATAGGGAATTCTTGAAAAAGAATATGACAGAAAGCATCAGCAGTAATTAATGAAAAAAAGAACACAGATAACTAAATAAACCAGTCTGTGTTCTGTTAAGCATTTAATCTCCCTTAGGGAAATATCTTACAGATTTCTTGGAAACTTTCTCTAAGGACTCCATGCTACATTCAGCGTTGGTATCAGCTACACAGAAATCCATACTGCCCTGTCTCTCAATAAAGACCCGTCCATCAGATTTAGTAATGTAATAACTCAAGGTTACCAAAGAGAAAGGAGAAGCAAAGGATACAGCCATTTAAAAAGAAGAAATCAGCACAGGAATGTGTGCCATAAAACAGATGCTTCAAAACACCCCAATGCCACTCACTGTTGACAAGTCACAAAAGGTGGCAATGCTTTAAAAAATTTTGAGGGAATGATTTGATGCTTGACTATACACTGTAAAGTGTTATATTTAAATGCACAAGCAATGAAAACAGGAGCAAAGTATTCTTCATTCATTTAGAAGGCTAAAAATAAAAGAACAAAGAACCAACCCATAAGATGACATTAAATAATTACTTCTCAACCATACTTAAAATGACTGGCTTGATGTGCTTTTAAATCAGCTATGAAGTATCTGTCGCTAGCCAAGGTCTACAAAAAGTTGTTCACAGTATTCCAGAGTTGAAGTAATCATCCAGCTTCACTTACAAGATGGGATAAAACCAATATTGCATATAGCAGATCAGAACTCTGTGTCATAACTGTTTACTTCAGCAGCTTTTTTTGATTCCCTGGAAAGAATGCAATTTTCCTACTGCACTGAAACACTAGGTTTCTCAGATTCCCCCAGAGCTCTTCTCAGGTCATTAATTTCATATTTTTCAAGCCAACATGGAGTGTGCCTTGACCGGAATATTCTGAGGACATTAATAAAGCTGCAATCTCAGCAGG
>NW_010116341.1:64156-70685 GCF_000699245.1 Pterocles gutturalis
AACTATGCTAGAAGAACTAAATCCACACTTCCTACTGGTACTTGGCAGCAACTGAAAGAAGATGCCTGGGGATCACTGGGAAATCAGTTCTCTGCTGCTAGCTTCCTGCTAATTTCCTAAGGACGACAAGATTATCTTTAAAATGACAAAGAAGAGCAGAACCTGCATCCTTTCACATATGCAAATGTCATTCTGTTGATCTAGTTGAAGAAGGGATTTTATTGATGTGCCTACTTAGGCGGTTTTTTGTCATCTCTCCTACCCAGAGCTGTGTTAAGCCCTGCATAAAGTATTTGCAGCCACCACACTACAGAGATGCTTTCCCACCCTCAGCCCAACGGCAACCCCAAGCTACCATTTCACCATACCACACGTTCCCATAGTAGGATTAAAGATACGGTAGGAAAACACAGTCCTGTCTCTGAAAAAGCAGCTGAGGGCACTTCACTGGTCACATCTGACACGTGGGACACTCATATGTAAATATGGCACCTTAGTGCCTGCATCTCAGCACAATGAGCTGTCCATCAAAATGGCAAAATAAGTACTCTGTGGTCAGTAACATATCGCCCATGGCTTTTCAACTGTGGTAATTAAGCTGGCTAGGCAATGCCAGAAAATCAGCCATGCACATAACAAGTCTCTCAAGTAATTTGATGGTCTCGAGCCACAGCGTATTATCAGCTTTCTTCTGTAATCTCCATCTTCTAGTGTTCTCTTGGTGTTGCAAAGTAAAAGTAAAAATACTGAGAACTGAACTATTTGCTAAATACTTCCCAGGAAGGATAAAACAAAAAAACCCAACCCAAATCTGTACAATTTATCAGGCCTGAAATCTAGTAGTTGACAGATGTGATACAAAATACATTAAGAAAATATTATCTGTTGGTTATAGCTGCAACAGCTGAAGGATATAAGAATTCCTCCTAAGGTATGTATCAGCATGCAGAACTCAATTATCCCTTTAAACTCCCATTGGCATCCTCTTCACAGCTGAAGTACAGTAACAACCCATCTCTACGTGGTGATATTTCAAAACATTTGGTCACACTATTTCCCTTTGTGCTCATCAACCAATAATAATATAGAAGATTTGTAGACACTGTCTTTCTTTGGTTTTGTTGATTCAATCCATCTACACCTACGGGTCCCCTTCTCTTGACTGAGATTGTTCTGCCTCTGCTGAATGTGCCCACAAGGTTCTACCGTAACTTCTAGTTTTGTTTCCACTGGCAAATGAAGCAGGATAGATGAACTGTGTCCTTCCTGAAACCATCCTTTTTTATTCAGATCACAGTCAGACCTAAATACACCTTCTATTTTCTCACAGCAGTTCTGCTCCTCAAACATTTTCTTCCACTAACAAAGTTGAAAAACTAGTAATCAGTAGTTCTGAGTAGTTTCTGAATACAGAAAACAGCTTGGCTGGGAGAGATGGCAACCAACAAATGAGGGCATGACTTCTTGCTTGTGCCATCTAAGGCTGCTTCCATTCTAGCCGATGTGACTCATTTAACACATCATGACACTTGTGTCTGAGGTCCTGCACCAGGGCACACCTCCAGAACATATTAAAAAAACCAACCAACATCCTTTATCAAGATTTAAAAAAAAAAAAAGACTAGTGAGCTCAGTTGAATTTTTTGTGCATATACATATATGCACACCCCTAAATAGACATATACTTACATACATATATACACACTTAGAGGCTTTTCATTATAAAATCTCAACACTCTGTCTCCCTTTGAAAAAGTCAAGGCCACCTACTGCTTAATTTTTGGTTTCTGCATAAACAAGGAAAAAAGTTGAGTACAGTCTACTTAACTGATTGCTCTGTGTCATATGTTTTAGCAAAGTGACAGGAATAATGGCATTTCAGATGGCAGGAGTTTCAAATAAAACCCGAAGCCCTGATTGCCTTGTGCACCCACCACATTCCTCTGATGGACTCAGTTGTCTCCGATTCTTGACTGAGCTCTTGACAGTTACATACACTGGAAAGTAAAATAACCAGCACCTCCCACGAGCTTAAATACAAAACCTTAGTGCATACTCGACAAATTTTCATAATTCTTTCATGATGAATCCAATATACTCCCACACACAGAAGGCTCCCCTCCTGGTGAGGTCAGCATGGACTAACAAGAACACATGTCAGCCTGTCACATACATGCCTTCCATACCTCTTCAGTTTTGCTTTTTTTCTTATTTTCCTTAGGTTGTTTTGATTAACAATGCTTTGGGATTCACACCCAAAGCCTCTTTCAGTCAGCAAACTTATTGCAGAGGAATTCAGTGTCTTTAAGGCTTGTTCATGGGTCCACTGAGAGTCAGAAGCAGAATTCAGAACCACCACTAACAGTCTTGTGCTCAAAGAATCACAGATTTCTCATGGAATAGTATAGAGATATTTCCATACATATGCATTTTTCCTTCTATTTCTATTAATTTCTTGCTTGACAGCTTTTCTCCCAACTTAAAAACAGAGGCTCAGAGTTACAAACCTAAGCAATAAGAACTAAAAGAGCAGGCTAGAGAGTAGAAATGGTATCTCAAGATAGCTAAAAAATATGTTCCTATGACCACCAAAAAGCAACTCATTTTCTTGCTCATTTCAAAGGGATTTGTTGCAGGGTTTTAGGATAATATGCCACCATGGAAATTTCTCATTTTTCAGAGTCAATTGAACAGCAATAATTAGGTTAAAAAGCCTTACTTGACTGGCTTCTCTGGCATCCTTTCTTACGCAGAACATCCTCTATTGAAGTATCAAAGATTAACTGAATATTTTGCAAAAGACCCTGTGATAATAATAAAAAAATAATTAGAAAACAGTTAGAAAATTTGGGAGTAAACTAATAACTGATCTGTCTCAAACCCGTGCTACTGACTGGATTTAGCCATAAGTAAATATGTCAAAAAAAAAAAAAAACCACCAAAAAAAAACAGTCTACAAGGCATTAAAACTGGCACACACTAAAAAAATGTTTACAGTTATTTTATCTACAATTTCAATACTATAAGCAATAAAATTAGTCCTCTTCAGAAATAAGTCATAATAAATGCTATTAAATAACTATGAGCTCAAATCTCCATTTTCATAGTGCACATTTTAGATTTCAGTTCTACGAGACACTCGTCATCAGGTCAAAGCCAACTTTTGAAGTTCCTGCCCCATCACACTTCCGTCCTAAGCCAGTTATTCCCATGCACCGAACTTTGCTGCCTCCTTAGTTGGTCTGACACTACCCTAAGACAACACTGCAAAACCAGACTGGTATCTGTTTCACTTAAAAAAAAAACTTGAAGAAAACAATTACTTTAAAAACAGGTTATTTTAGTGCCTAACAGTACAGCTCCAGAACCAGTTCTATGAGCACAACTGACAGACAAACTTGAACTAGAGAGGCAACTGACAGACAAACTTGAACTAGAGAGGCTGTGAGCAAGAACTTCTGGCTTCCCTGCCAAAACTGGTCACTCCATGGAACCACACTCGAGCATGTCACACTCTGGCTGACAACCAGATGGCGCAACAGGATGAGAAAGAAAGGGCTTTTTAAAATTTTTGAAGCCATGAGTTCAAGTTTAATTTCAGCTGTGAGTGAAAAGAAGCCACCCTTAAAGGACTTGGGCCAGATCACATCACTGATTTTCATTTTATAGGAAAAACAGAAAGTTTGTAATTGCTTCATTTTAAAACAGAGAAACAATAAATGTTTTCCACAAAAAGAAAAGAAAAAAGATCTCATTTACAGGACTAATCAAAGCATTTTCTTCTCTCTTTTTTCTTTTTTTTTTTTAATTTCAATAAAAAGTTATTCAGAATGGCAAACCAAGATATTCTGTTAGGGGGATGGACCAACATCACATGCTTCAGCTCCACTTAAAGTTCTTTTTTTTTTCCCTTCCTCTTTCAAATAAAATTTAAAAATATTGGCAGTCTCTTATGACTTGAATAGATAAATTTCAATGGAAAAATCATTCTCCAAGAAATTTCCAAAGAATTCTACAAATCGCCACAAAAATGCAACACGTTTAGAAGCCTTACATCTAGAGAAGAAAGTGGATGGTTGCACAGGAAAGCCCAGAAACTGGTTTTGTACACTTTTACTGGACCTAGACTTTGCTTTACCAGTCCTTTGCTTTCAGGAACCCCAAATTTACACAACAGGGATCCAGCAATGAATAAAACACACTCTGGAGAAATTCAGCTTGGGAACACCTGTGACCCACCAAACCCAAGAGGCATTGTGAGAATAAAATTCTGCTATTGCATCTTCTCAAACAACTACTTGCAGTTGCCATCTTACCTCACCAGAGACCCGAGCTTCTCCAGGTTACCTACCCGGAAATGATTCTCCCGAATGGACCCTTTCACCACATACATTCTGCTGTTCTCTGCTTTCAGCTGCTCATAGAAAGGCTCCTCCAGGATGAAGCTGTCAATAAGGTCACAGCCAATATAGAGGTTGTAGCTCTCCCCTGTTATTTGCACGGTGAGGTTCTTCCACTGTGAATCAGCGAGGTCCACGTCTTCCAGGGAAATCACATTCTGGAAGCCATCCACCCAATAGATGAGGTCCAGGGTGTTGGCCCGGCCATTAGAAATTATCTCAAACTGCCTTTCACCGATGCCAGGACCCTCTAAAGCAAGGATAGTGCCTCTAGATTGCCTGTCCTGCCTCAGGGTGGCTGAAAGGATGAAGCCTTCATTCTGGCGTATGAGTTTGACAATCTTTTTTAACTTCTCTGGTTTACATGGAGGTATATGGTCAAACCGAATGAAACGATATGCTGGGATAGCAGGGTCTGGACCCCGAAACAATTTTGCTCCAACTGTCTTTCGGTTTATGTTACTGACTTGAAGTAAATCAAAGGTAGTCTCCTCTTCCTTGTCACCATCTGAAAAAGTTAACAGTGTGTGACAAAGTGTCTACAGAAAGTCTTAGAGAAAGAAACAACTCTGCACACTCTACTTGGTAACTGTAATTATATGACAGATGTCAGGATGAGCAGAGTAAACCCAATACTTTCCTCCTTCCACAAACAGAACTATTCCTACGAGCATGCAAGTGAATTGTATTTTCCACCTGTCATTTACATGACAACTCTCTCCTTCTAAGGGTGTAGGTATAAATATGTTTGATTAAATAACTAACCATATGGCTACATATTTTATAGCACTACGTAATACACACTTGTGTATATATGTATATATACATGCTGTATGTCATGTATACGCCTATGCATAGATGCGTGTACAAATGTATTCATTACATATTTTTAATATATATGAACAGAAAAGGAACTTAAGCCAATTTCTATATTGTGACCATCAGCTAATAAAAATCGAATTATGAGAAGCCACATGGCCACATGACAACAGGAAGCAAGATATCTGCTTTTCAAAGATTCAGGCCAAGAAGTCTGATGTGAATGAGGGTCTGGCACTGTGCCAATTTACATTCTACTTAAAATTGGTCTGTAGAGGTCTATTTCTCCACCTGTATCTTTTTAAAATGTTCAGCCCACTCAGTGATTAAGTTTATGTTATTTTCACCATACATTTCCACTGCAGAGGAAAGTGTAACAGTCATTATTTCTGAGATTATATACATTTTGATCAACAATTTCTAAAGAAAGCAATTTTGGGGTATTTATTGGGGAATCTTCATTTAGCAGTAGTGAAATGTGTGTACCAAAAATATGCACAACAACTACCATTCCCGGCACTTCTAAAATAAATTGTATATGTTACTTTGTCCACTTTAGCTCAGGTAAGCCAACGTTTTACACCAACTTTTAGCTTAAAATTTTAAGAGTTACTCCATATCTAGTTAAGAAGTGTCACAACTTACCCTGAGCATTTGAGGGAACCCACAGGGTTATCAAGACAGCAAGCCACAACAGCCCACTCCTCTGCAGCATAACTCCTATGAATAAACAAAGAAATTCTATTAGGGAAATAATATTTATCAACTACAAATATTTTAATTTACCTCGTGAAATGCCATAAACAGAACCCTCTTTATAAGCAACTGAATATACAAAATCTGAATTTCTGTCTCGGCTGATTCTTGTAATACTTATTCTGGGGCTATTCTTGATGCCAGAAGTAAAACATGACATCAGGTGAAGGGAAGAGGAATTCTGGATGATAAAGCTCCTTTTTATGTAAATATCCTTAAGAATAAAAAAGGAAAGAGATACAGAAAATACGGGCTACTGTTTTCTTCACGTTATTTCAGTAGCTGGCATAAGGACCACATGACACTACACAAGAGACAGCATACTAGCAGCTGCATCTTTACTTTGGAGCACAACGTCCAGCTGAAATTCCTTGGAGGCAGTTGGAATTCCTTGCAGGATAACGGGATCTCACTAGATGCTGGTTCCAAGGAGCAGGGGGTACTTCTCCAGTGCCATCACACAAACCCCTCTCTCTTCCCTGGATATATGTATCATTTACCCATTTCCTACAAGGAACTCTTACCATCTGTCCCCCTGAGGTATCACTACTACA
>NW_010116342.1:0-224 GCF_000699245.1 Pterocles gutturalis
GAAATGCTGCAGGAAGGAGAAGGGGGTGTCGTGCTGCTCCCCCAGATCTTACCTGGGCCTGGGGGCAGCCCCACACCTCCCACCCACCGGAGATCAATGGGCACTTCCCCGGGTCTACCTGCACCTGAGCCACAGCCAGGGGAGGGACTGTGGAGGGGCAAAACAACAGGGATCCCGCTCCCCACACCCAGCAGGGATGCGAGGGGACAGCCCCCTCCTTTACC
>NW_010116342.1:253-2598 GCF_000699245.1 Pterocles gutturalis
AGGATGAGAGGGATGCAGTTGGCGAAGACCAGGTGCTGGGCCATGTATTCAAACTGGGGAGAAAGACGGGTGAACGGGGGGGGACCCATCCGGTGACCTGCCCACCCTCGCCAGCCTGGGCAGGGTGGCTGGACCCTGGCCCCCCCTCACCTGGTAGATGTGATTCAGCTTGAAGTGCTTGAGCAGGAGGAGCAGCACGGCAGAAATGGCTTTGACGATGATCTCCTTGTGCCGATTGACGTCCACCCCCAGCTTCATGCTCTGCAGCACCGTGGTCCTGGGGGACACAGAGGGACTCTTGGGGGCACTGTCTGCACCCCACCAGCCCTGGAGGTGTGGGGGGACAGTCCTGCCACCCCCTGGGCTCTCAGCAGCCAGCCCCAGCCAGCTCCTGCAGCAACGCAGCGCTCCTGGCACACCACTGATGGTCAGATCACCCAGGAGGCTTCAGCACAGTCCCAGCACAAACCACACCACCCAGCTCCCTCCTGTCCCCACCCCGCCCTGTCCCTTCCTGCCACCACCCAGCACCTCTGCTCGCCCTCCGCGGTCACTCACGGCATCTCCTCCGGCAAAACATCTGCCAGGATGTTGATGGAGTCAGTCTTGGCTTTGGAGGTGGGGGCTGCGGCAAGGAGGATCTTCAGCAGAGCGATCTGGGGAGAGGGAGAGGTGGAAAAGGGGATAAAAGCAGCCACAGAGCCACTCCCCACTGCAGGAGGGAGTAACAGGGATGAAAACCTGGGGTGCATCACTGGAAAGGGATGGAGCAGGGGAAGGAGGCCCCCTTCACCAAGCCCGGGGGACCCCCAGTGCTCCCCAGCTCACCATGTACTGCGGCAGGCTGGGCAGGAGGCCCTGGTACAGGATCTCCGCAGGGACTTGCTCCACTTCTTCCTCCCCCTGGTGCCAGGAGAGACCAGAAAACCTCGTTACCAGGATTCACCACCAATGCCGTGCACCTGGCTCAGCCCCAGGCTCTCTGACCCCCAGGGTAGGATACCCCCAGCTCCTGCCCAAAGCCTCCCCACACCCTCCAGAGAAATCGCTCCTCCCTCCCCAGCTGAGCAAACCCCCAGTCCCCCTTGGTAGGACCCAGCTCCTGGGGGCTTCGTCCCATCCTCGTCCCCACACTCACCCCAGAGAGCGGGGAGCGCAGGTACTCGTCCTCCATGTGCACTTGCACCTCGGCAATCGACGTGTACTTGTGCTGCAGAGGGGGAGAGCCGGGGTTCACACCACGGACCCCCCATCGATGTCACCACCCCAGCCTGGTCCCTTCTGAAGTCTCTCCAGGGACCCCTGTTACCCCATCCCAGTGGGGAGCGATGGTGATGGCTGTTGGCCTCAGCTCTGAGACAACCCCAGGAAGAAAGGGATAGAACCAGTAAGGAAAGGGGCTTGGCCAGCCTGGTAGACTGAGGATGGGATGAAAACTTGAGGCCTCTCCAGTCACAGGACTGAGCAAGTGGGTGAGGGGACAGGAAAACACACCCCTGGCCCTGAGGCGTGATCGGTGCAGGCGGATGGGGAAGGGGCACCGACACGACAGCCGGGGCTGGAGGAATTCGTCAATGGACTCACCAGCTTCAGGGTTCGGATGCTCTCGTGGATGGGCCTGGGCAAGCCCACCACCGTGTTGGTGTCACTAGGGAGAGGAGAAGAAGCCCGGCTGGGTGGAGGCAGGAGCAAACCTGAGCCACCCACGGGTGGGTGACAGACCACCCCCATGAGAATCCCAGAATGGTTTGGCTTGGAAGGGACCCCAAAAACCACCCAGTCCCACCCCCTGCCACGGGCAGGGACCCCTCCCACTAGCCCAGGTTGCCCAAAGCCTCATCCAGCCTGGCCTGGAACCCCTCCAGGGATGGGGCATCCACAGCGTCTCTGGGCACCCTGGGCCACTGCCTCATCCCCCGCACAGGAAAACACTTCTTCCTTACATCTCATCTCAATCTCCCCTCTTCCAGTTTATATTCATTACCCCTCATCCTGTCACTACAAGGATGGAGCCAGAAGAAGGAGCCAGCAAGCTCAGGACTTCTCTGCTGCCAAGTGGAGGACTACTGCAGCCCCCCCCAATCCTCAGCCCCCCACGCTGGCACCCGGTGTTTAGCCGATGAACTTGCTGCGGCTGGACTCCAGGAACATCTCAATGTCCTTCTCTCTGCAGCAAAGGGAAAAGAGGGAAAAGTCACATCTTCCTCTCTGCCTGGGTACCTCCCAGCCCCAGGATCAGGAAAAGTCTTGTGGTCAGAAAAAGGAGATGGTGCTGAGCCCAGCCCCCCGCAAGAGAACAGCCTCCAAAGTGACCGTCACATCCCCAACATCTTCCCCATGCTCCT
>NW_010116342.1:2610-2983 GCF_000699245.1 Pterocles gutturalis
GCCCGGCCTCCGTTTTCCCCAACCCACTCGAGCTCTTCCCACAGGGCAGCCCCACGGACTCACCGGACCTTGGGGGCCCAGGGCAGCCCCTTGGGGCAGGTGATGCGGTCGCTGGGGGGATGTTGGGTGGGTGGAGGCATCACTTCGTCCCGTTCCAGGGGGAAGGTCTCTCCCTCCAGGCTGTTGTCGTCATCATTCTCCTCCTCTTCCTCGCGGGAGTCATCAGCTTTGTAAGGGTCCCGCTCGTTAAAGGCATCGAGGTTATCCTGCTTAATGAGGGCCTGGAGACAGATGAGCACACAGGTGACTATCCTGGGGACAAGTTGCTCCCAGATCAGTGCCCAGACCCCAGCTGTCCCCTCATTCATGTGTC
>NW_010116342.1:3009-6314 GCF_000699245.1 Pterocles gutturalis
TGCTCCCGCCGGCCTCGCTTCTGCTGCTGCTCGATCAGATCGGAGGCGGAGGCGGGCGGGGAGGCAGCTCGCATGTTGCGGATCACTTTAATGCTGTCCTCCGGCAGCGGCGGGAGGCCCAGGATCTCCCGTTTCTCTGCCTTCATGCTCTGGAGCTCCTCAAAGCCCCCCAGGGTGCACTGCAAGGGAGACAGTGGCACCCTGAGCCAGGGGGCCATCTCGATACACGGTACTGGGGGCTTCTCCACCTGCGCTTCCCATATCCACTCTCCAGGAGTCCCAAATCCTTCCCCAGGGTGCAAAACAAGAGCTGAAGGGACAGGAGGCTGTTCAGGCATCTGCAAGTGAAGTGTCTGGACCTTTTCCTTCATCCATACTCCAGCCAGGGACCTCATTTTGGGTCCGTCCTTGGTATCCATCTCCAGACACCAATATCCAACACCCCCCTACATGGTAAAACCTGGGGATGGGTTTAATAAGGCACAAACTACTCAGCCGAATGCCAGAAAAAGAGAATGGAGCAATTACAGCCAGCTCTGAGGGCAGAACTTCCTCCCAAAAAAAACCAAACAGACAGTGGCAAGAAACATGCCGCCGCACCCCACAGCCTCTCCTTACCAGCACCGTCTTCCAGAGCAGGAGCAGCACCTTCTTCATGGGGAAGTGTGGAGCGTGGCCGCTGCAGAATTTGGTCACCATCCCAAAGAGCATGACGGAGAAGGGCTCGTTGTTGTATAGGGGGGCTCCTAGAATGACACAGCAACCATAGCCGGGGTCTCTACCCCAACCACCAGCACCGCCAGCCCCCCACACCCTCCCACAGCCCCTGGACCCTCACACCCCCCCCACCTCCGAGACCCTCACCTCATCCCAGAAAGCTCCTCTCTTCCTGTCCGAGGCCTTGTACCCACCGTGATTTCTTACCTCTATGTCCAGAGGAAACAACAGCCCTGAAGTTTTTTTTTTTTTTCCCTCCACGGAGAGAGCATCCAGACAGCACAACAGGCTAGCTGGCTTCCTCTGCTCATCCCGCTTTGCCCCACCAGCAAGGCTCAGCCTAGCAGAAGCTCAGTCCCTATTAACTAAGGCCAAGAGCCAAACCCCATCTCACTCTTCAGCCCTGGAAAACCTCCGTCCCATCAACCCCCAAGCGCCTGGAACTCACCCAGCTCTGCTCGGAAGGTCTGTCTCATGCTCTTCCACTCGGGTTTGTCCCCCTCAGCCTCCTGCCGAACAGTCTCCACGATCAGGTACATGATGTTCAGCAGCACCCTGACAAAAAGCAGAAGATCAGGAGAATCCCTAGAGGTTGGGATGAGTTACGGAGGGACTGGGGGAGGCTGGATGTGCCCAGGCCACAGCCAGCATCCACGCACCCGCTCCACACCAGGGATCGGTGCTCAGACACTGGGGAAAAAAAAAAAAATCTCTGCGAATCAAAGCAGGGAAAAAAAATTGCTTTCCCATTCCTTATTGATTTTGTGTCCCCAAGCAGCCCCACACCTGCTGTGCAGGCTGAGCACGGGGACATTTCCCGGCTGAGCAGACCCAAGTGCACCTGAGGATGCTCATGGAGCCAGGGCAGAAGCTGCGACAGCCCTCTGGTGCCTGCTGGCCTGTCTCAGCTTGTCAAAGAAACCGGCAAAGGCGGGGTCCTCCTTCACCCCCCCCGGAGCATCCCCTCCTCACCTCAGGTCCGTGCTGTCAGCCAGGGAGATGGCAGGCTTCCTCACGGCACTGCTGCACGCCGCGCTGTTGCTGTGGAAGGAAAACAGTCTCAGAGGGGCCTTTGGAGACATTTTAACTCTGCCACGAGCAACCCAAAGGCCAGAGGCAAACCCTGGAACAGATACTGCTGTCAGGAGTCCCCTGTTCATGGCACAAGGGAGGAGATCGGTCTCGATTTGCTGCCAGGCAGCGTGGCTCAGTGAATTTCTGTATAAATCAGGTATAATCCTGCATCACATATCCACCCAGAACAACGGGAGTCATTCTGGTGGCTGCAGGAATCAGATTAGGGATAGACAGACCAGGAACAGGACTGCCACAAACTGGAAAAATTCCCATCAAGGAGGTCCAGAACTTTTTTCTGAAGCATCTGCCCCCAGTACTCACTCAATCTCCATGTTCAGCAGCTCCACCAAAGCGTTGAACGTCCCCACTTCCAGCAAGAGGAAGATGTTGTACCTCATCCATGCCTGCACCTCGGCCTCGGAGCCGCACTCCCCGAAGGTGCCTGGAACGAAACCCTTGCTGGATCCCATGTCCGCAGGGATCCCAAGGCTCTCCCACACCTCCAGAGCATTTACAAGGGGGAATGAAAAACACAGCCTTCATTTTAAGGCAAAAAGTAGGATGCAGAGGACAAAACTGCCATCCTGTGGGTATCACAGCCCAGATCTGGGGTAGCACGGGGAAGCTGGTCAAATTTCGGACCAAACCCCTATAAACTGGCTGGCTCCCATGAGAATTAGCTTCGATCCAGACATCCCAGGTGAAATCAAAAATGTAAGGAAAGAAAATTATTTTTAATATGTCAAATTTATAACCTCCGATCCATTACCTGGATTTAACAATGGGGAAAGTAAGGGGACAGGGGCCCAGTGTCACCTTGGGCGACGTAAAGGATGGCTCGGGCAACCCTCAGCCTCTTCTCCCGTGCAGTGACCTCCAGCCCATCGAGAAGCCGCATGGCATGGGTGCGGTGCTGGTTCTTGTCCAGCTCGGTCCATTTTTTGTCCCGCACTGAAAAGCCAAAGCAGGCAGGCTGAGGGCATAGGGCACCTCTGCCTGCCCTGGGCACAAACATCGCTGCAAAAGCTCAAAAGGATTCAGCATGACAGAAAACAGGGCTGCTCCGGGGAACGCTGCGCTCCTGGGAGTGACGCCCCGGCATGCATGATCGACCCAGAGGGACCATCTCCTGCCTTCCATCAGACTGGATGAATCACATCCATCTGAATCAGCACTGGCAGCTGATGGGAAATGAGCTGGATGCTCTGGCTGCTGCCAGGATGTTCCAGCACAGCCATCCTGGCACCAACAAACCACCTCCAACATCACCAGCAAACACTGAACGCGCTGGAAGGCAGTGAGCTGCGCTCCAGGGCCAGCCCATGCACACCAACAAGGTCTCCAGGACAAACCGCAGGAGGACTGTCAGTGCCCAGCTCGCTTTCCAACGCAGCATTAACACATCAATTCCTCTGTCTCCTCCAGGTGATCCCTGTTCCTCCCCAGAGGGGCGAGAGGCCCAAGAGAAGGCTCCTACCGTGGATCCTGAAGTCCTCCTCGAAGCATTTGCG
>NW_010116342.1:6329-7549 GCF_000699245.1 Pterocles gutturalis
TGTGTAGCTGTACAGCTCTGCCAAAAGAGCACAGAGGAAAATCTCCAACAAGCTGCACCGTTGGAGAAAGCTGCAATCCGGCCCCGTGAATTGCAGTTTTATCCCAGATGAGCAAAATGCAAAAACCACCCTGAGCATAAGGCTAAAAAAAAATTAATTACGAGATACCACTTCCTTTTTAACATGAATGAGGTGTTTAAAGACAACAACAGAGTAATACTGGAGTTGAAAGAGCTCCTCTAATCACTGCCAGGGAAGAAAATTGGGGCTGATCACTCAATCCATCAGAAAGAGTCCCTTACCAGAGAGCTCTGCTGCCCATTTGTCGGTATCCGCATACTCAAACTCCAGGTCTGGGGACTCCGAATAGCCCTGCAAGCAGAGGAAGAATCCAGTTCAATCACAGCATTTTTCAGGAAAACCAAAATCCCCAAGACATTCACAATTCACCTCATTCTCCTGCAAATTCAGGGCTGTCTCTTCTGTTTAAGAAACCAAAAACGCACCCGCAGCAGCGTAAATGTTACCAAGGCAACTCCTCCCCACCTCCTGCATCTCCATCCAGCTCTGCCGCATGGAGCCAGGCTGCTGCGCTTCACCAACGGGCAGCCCCTGCCACTGCACCACCTCTGAAACACTCCCAAAAGGCCAAAAAAACAAAGCAGGAGATGGGGAATGTTTAATCTCAGGCCTGGGAGGGGGTTATGTGGGCCCAGGGAGCTCTCAGAGCTCACCCATTTTGTGCAGATGTTGGAAAATTTGGGCTTTTCCCCCAGAGCTGATGGGAGGGATGCCAGTAGGTGTGAATAGTGAGAAGGAAACAACCCCAAGCAGCTTTGGTAAGGCTGGAAAAATATCCAGGAAAAGCCTCAGAGCACAAAATATCTGCTCCCTTTAAGGAGCTCATCAACACGGACCCATAGCAAAGCCCTCCCAGACCCCAGGGCACCCACTCCTGAGAGAGGGGCTGATCCAACCCCCCCAGGGAGAGGGCCTGTCCCCCCCCCCCCAGCCACTCGAAGGGTGGGGGGTCCGCGCTGCTCCGCGGGGTTGGGAGCCCTTTCCTAGCAGCCAGAGCTCCCCACAGCCCCCTCCTGTCATTTCAGGGAGTGTCCCCCACCCCAGCAATGACACCAGTGGAAGCGAATGGCTCTGGAGCCATCCCAGGAATTAAACCGGATTTGGGGAGGGATACAATGGAAAAGCCACGGGATAAATCA
>NW_010116343.1:0-1615 GCF_000699245.1 Pterocles gutturalis
GGGGCGTGTGTGCGCGCGCTGTGCACGCACATAGTGAACAAACCCATCCACAGCTGCCGCGGGGGTGTCCACGGGTGTGCGCGCGTGTGTGTGCACAGACATCTGTACCTGTGTGTGTGTGTGTGTGCGCACACACAGGTGTGTCACTGTGTCTCCCTACACACACGCCTGTGCACAGGGGTTTCTGTGAGCACGTGTGTGCAGGCACAAGCGCGTACACCTGCACGCGTGGCAGGGGTGAACATGCTTGCATGCACCTCCGTGTTTGCAAACTTGTGAACACACGAGAATGCACATATACAAAGCAGTGTGTGAACAGATGTGTTTGGATGTATGTGAACACACAGATAGGGTGCAAACACGCATGTGCACACCCAGGTACATGCTGATGCTGCCAGAAGAGAGCCCGTGCAGGGGGGTGTCTCAGTGTCATGCTGTGTTTTGGGGTGCACACCGGGCACTGTGTTCTGGGATGTCTCACAGGGGTGCACAAGGGGTGTGTTGCCCCCCAAATGTGAGTGCCCACACCTGCTCCACCTGGCACAGCCCACAGCAGGGGGAGGCCAATGCCACAAGTGTGAGTGCAGGATGAACGTGTGCAGGCAGCAGGGTGTGAGCGTGCAAGCGTGTGTAAGTGCTCACACACCAGGGCTGAGGGTGTGGGGGGGTCCTCACACCACTGCAAACAGCCAGAGCCCAGCGTGATGCACCCCCCCCCCCCCGGGTCTCCGATCCCCCGGCAGCGCGCAAGCCCTGCCCACCTACCTGCTGCCAGATGAAGATGTGAGCCCCGTAAATCCGCCTTTTCATGCCACAACTAATGAGATTAAGCAGAGGCCTGGCAGCACCCCCCTTGCCTGGGCTCCCCGCTCTCCTCCAGCCTTGGCACTGTGCCAGAGCTGGGGGGCGGATGGTGCCAAAGTGTCAGGGTACCAGGTACCCCCCCCTCTGAAACCTCACTGCCTCAGTTTCCCCAGTGCATGCATGGACAGGCAGAGGGGCTGCACGCACCACGCGCCTGCAGGCGTGCAAACACCCCGGGGCTGCGAGGGTGCTGCGTGTGCTACACATGGTGAGTGTGTCAGCGCCCCACACACATATACACACCTGCGAGTGTGCAAGTGTGTGTGAGCATGCACACCCCCGCCAGCCACAGCAGCAGCAGATGTGTGGGCAGATTTCCATGTTCCCACGTGCAGGCCCATGTGCAATCGTGTGCATGCTTGCACAGGTTTGTACACGCGTTCAAGTCCCTCTTCCTGGGGCACCTGCTCCTGCAGGGCCACTTGCTAGTCCCTCGGCAGCACCTGGCGCTTGTGCCACCCTACGAGGGACTGGGGCACACACAGCCAGGTGTATACACACACGCACGTGCACAGGCGTGTCGTCACCCACCAAGCAGCCGTGGGAAAAGCTCCCCTGGGCTGGGGGCTCCCACGCTGCAGTTGCTGGGTGACAGTGAGGCGTAACGATGCCATGAGCTCGTTTGCATATGTAAAGCAGCATCTTTGCTGTAGGATGCCCCGGGAAGAGGCCTTGCCCCCGGCTCCCAGGGACTCGGCCAGGATGCCCAGGGATGTTGACGTGTATCCTGCACACGCACCCCCATACCCTG
>NW_010116344.1:0-15874 GCF_000699245.1 Pterocles gutturalis
ACCTCTCAAGCCTGTCAAGGTCTCTCTGGTTGGCACTTAGTCTGGCAGAACTCGTGAGGTTCTGATTTCAGGTTGATACTATTTAGTAATCTAATCTTTTTTTCTTTTTTTTTTTTTTTAATTACTGCTGTTAAAAGTTGTTCATTGTACTTAGTCACTTGTTTTTGAGTCTTCAGTATTTATTTGTTACTCTGCTTTAGTGAAGTTGGAAAATTTCACTAAAGAAAATAGTAAAAACCAGTAGAAATCTGTGCATTATCTGTTTCAAAAAAAAAAAAAAGGAAGTTAAAACATGAAAAACTCCCATTTACAGAAAAATCTTGATGAGTTGGTTTATAGGTTTTCTAAAATGTTTGTCCTTAATGTCTAAAAACACATTTAACAAAAAGTAATATTTTAAGTATTAAAAGTTGCAGATAAAAAAGGCTTGTTCATTTTATTTAATTTCTATTGGTGTTCTTTACTGAATTTAGAGTTAAAAAGTAAGATTTTTTAATTTTTTATAAAAATGTTGGGAACAAAATTCATCAGATCTAGTAGTTTGTTTAGAACTCTTAGAAGTTACAGCTTAGAGATTTCGAAGTGCAAAATGTCCCAGAAGTAAACCATAATGTTCTCTTTGCTTTTATTTAGTAACTTTGCCTTTATTTACAGTATAGTAAATTAACACATTCATTAAAGGCAAAACCATAACAGTAGATGTGTCATTTGATGCAATAGCACTGCTGAGGAGAAATTCAAATTATCGGGTACATGTCGGTATTTCATTTTGGTCTTAACTTTCAGCTGTTTTCAGCTGTTCTGCTCTTGCTAGCCTATCTAATGTGTTCTTTACCCAGCATGATTTCCTCCCCCTGTGAACTCTTAAATTACACTTTCTCTCAGATAGCTGGTAGTGTTTTGTCGTCTTCTGAGGAGAGAGTTTTTTTCTCTGTAAATAGTTATGAGAACATTAGCTATTAACACACATACAAGGTCAGATAAAGTTTAGGCTTTAAATCCTTCAAGAATTTTTAATTTTGGTCTTAAGAAATGGTTGTGTCTATATCAACAACACCACAAACACAAAAAACGGGACGCTTGCAAGAATTTTTCTACTGGCTGCTCATTAAAAACAGATTTGGAAAAAAAAAATCAGGTCTGACGTTTATTTAGGTCCAATTGTCAGAGACTTTGTTCTTGCTTGTCTAGGTGTGCACAATGTGACCGCACTGGGTAAACTGATAACTTGGCAGAAGGTGGATTATGACTTCAGTTACCACCAGATGGAATTCCTGTGCAATATTAATGTTCTTATCACTTCAGAGGGTCGATCATTCCTACCGGTATGGCAAGGTCTTCCTGAATTTGGGGAATAATTGCGGTTGATAGCTATTTACTTAGAGCATGTGATTCCAGAGACAAGTGAAGACAGGAACACTGCCCTGTGACCAGGGGTGGGTGTGACACTGGCATTAGTTCTCACCCGTGGCTGCAGCCAGGCCAAGAACCTCGTCAGAGGAAAACCAAGAGATTGACCTTCCCTCCTCTTGGCTGAACCGTACAGCGATGGCAAGGCAGGGACTGGAGTTACTACCAGTTATCTCTGGTATTCCAGTTGTAGGAATGGAGTGTTTGTTCTCTTGCCTCTAAGTGAAACTGACTCCTGCTTGAATAAGGACTTCACACTGGTTTTCAAAAAGGGAACTGTTAAATATTTAAAGAATTAATTGTCTTACCTTAATTCTGGGAAATAGTGACTTCTGTTGCTTCAGAGATTAAATTGGTCTTGGAATAGGAAAAAATGGGATGTGGAAATGGATGATATGTAATTTTATTTTTCAGTCAGATTGCCAAGTCCACTTACAACCGCAGATAATTCCACCGAACATGGAAGAGTATATGAACAGCCTCCTAACAGCAGTGCTCCCTTCTGTGTTGAACAAATTTCGCATTTATCTAAGTTTATTGAGGCTGCTGGACTATAGTATATCTGATGAAGTGACCAAGGTATGGAAGACTTCACTAACGTGTTTTCAAGTGTGTGTTCAGAGAGAAAGCACTTTAATAGAAAGTTATTGTACTTTGCCATTACTCTCCCTGTATGTGATTTTCTAAAAACAGAAGCATTTTCTTGTCTTGAATGTGCCTTCAAGGATTTGTACTCTTGAGTATATTTCAGAATATACTTTACATGTACCCTGCTTTGTAAAACTCATTTTGAAAACTTAATTATTTCTAAAGATGGAAAATAGCCTATTTTTCCTCAGGCTCATTCCCAACAGTAATTGAGTTGAAACGTTTCTGCTGTAATCTAAGGATAGTTCTGGCAGTTAGCTCCTTCAAAGCTTATCTCTTTTATGCCACTTAATTACGTGCTGTATTGTTTATAGGCAGTAGAAGAAGACTTTGTAGAAATGCGCAAGAATGACCCTGAGAGCGTAACAGCTGATGATCTGCACAGAACTCTGCTTGTAGCAAGGTGGGTAGCACTGTTTGTCCTCACTGAAGACTTCCTACCACACTGGTGAGAAATTAAGTCAGTGCTCTCAGTCTGCAGTTTGATTGTAGTTGCGGAAGGCTGGCTAGCGATCAAAAGACAGAATCTCCTCCTCCTTTGTTCCTCTTGGCACAGATTGTTAGTTAGCCAAAGTATTTCCTCCCCTTTCTTCTCCCGCTTTCTAGTTCACAGGGTACTGAAAGAAAACTGGTTTTGTTCTGTCCTCCCCTTTCTTCTCCCACTTTCTAGTTCACAGGGTTTTGTTCTGAAGTAGCTTATCAAACTTGACACATGAACAACCTCTTATTTAATTGCTGTTTCTGCTCATCTAGGTTCCTGTCTCTCAGCGCGGGGCAGACAACGCTGTCAAGAGAGAGGTGGCTGAGAGCAAAACAACTGGAGGCATTACGTAAAGCCAGACTTCAGCAGCAAAGATGTGTTAACGGAAATGAACTTTAATGTTTTGTGGATGTCACTACGAAAGTTTGTCTAATCCTAGATGGAACCCATACTAAGATTGGAATATTGTTTATACCAGTTTTTGTAGATAATTTATACCAAAAAGTTATGGATATTTACCCTTGCAGTCTGAACATGCTTAAGTCTGTTCAGCCAGTTAAACATACTTTATTAAATTTTTTTGGAGCCTGTTCTTTAATTGAAAATTGGTAACAATGAGCAAATTGTTTGATATTAAACTTAACTTTATGCAACTTCAGTATTAATTTCCTTTAATAATAAGAAAATTCCCCCCAGAGCCTTTCATACACAGCAGGGGTAGGCTCTATTCTGGAATAGGTTTGTGATACAATGCTCAAATGGCTGAATTCTGAGGAGCAGAGGTTCCAGCTAACCAGCAGCTGCAGCTGAAAGAAACGTTGACTCTCGTGCCTAGAACTGTGTGCTGTTGTTCCATGAGCTGAGGCACATTGCACTGATAGCAGCAGCACAAGAGTGATTGCAGTGTGGTATAAAGAAGTGATTTGATCTTATCCATGACAAGGTTCCAGGATGAAATACAGCTTTACTGTACTTAGAGAAGACCATGACTTATATCTCTGATCTCTCTACTCAGCTTTATTCTGGCATAACTTTAAAAAGAAAAGCAGCATTGAGTGGAGAATGGTACGCATACAAAACATATCTTACTTTCTACATTATCAAAATGCAGTGTGTTTAAATTGTTTTAATAATATCAATTAAGCATTAAGAACAGTCTCTACATATCCTATTCATGCTGTACAGAGGACATACTGCCCCTAATATGACTTGCAGAATTAGTTTAACAAGGGTGGCTCAAGTAGTGAAACATTAAAGCAATCTGGAGTCAGGGTAATGCAGAAAGGCTATGCAGAAGTAGGGCTGTCCTTGTGGAGCCAGCCTGCAAGCTCATTCTAGATTTTGCTTTAATTAATCGTCTTCTGAACAAGAAAAAAGGCTCCTGCCAAATTTACATTAAGCCAACACCACCTTTACTTAGTGCTTTCTCAGGATTACAATTGTGTGAACAGGAACCCCCTTTTTTTTTTAATTGCATTTTTCCTATTCTAAACATGACATTTTTTTGCTGCACAGCAAATCTGGAACTGTCCTTTCCATCTCTGCATGCTAATAAGTTTAAGTATTTATTATCATGAACAATTTTTGTGTAGCTTAAACTTGAGCTGAGTTTGCCCTTTCAAATCACTTACAATGTATTTCTTTTTTTGAACACTACAATGAAAATCCATGGTTTCATCTGACGTGCAGTATAATAGATAGAGGAAGACAATGAAGTCTCTCTTCAAAACACAGTCTGGCTGGAAAGCATAGTTGGTTTGTAAGATTTTTTTTCAGTGCTGCTTGGAGGATGGTTTTATGCATATTGCCATGGATTATTAGGATTAACACCAATGTTTCCTAAGTATTGGACAATTCACAAACTGGCAGGACATGATACTTTTGTATTGCCAAGCAGAAAGCGATGAACCAACACAGCAGAGCAGGAATTAGTCAACAGGCTGGGGTGTATCTTCTGGAAACTTAAGATACATTTTTTAAAAAAATATAGGAGTGACTTTATAGCTATTACTACCCTTGCCCTACTGGAGACGTTTAGACTGTAGGGGTCCCAATGTAACTATTTGTACAGATCTGTTTCTTTCTTCTACTGAACTAATAGCAAAGTATTTGGAATTTCTTCTTCCTCCTCCAGAACCTTAACAAATACCAAGGCTTAGGCAGCTTTTAAGGCATGTCCTCATAAACATATCTATGACTTTTGTTTTTTTTTCCTCCCCTGAGGCCAGGGTTGGAGCAGTATAATGCTAGAAGAAAAGGATAAAGGATTTAAGTCATGTGTGTGTCTCTTGACTAACAGGATCATATTAATGTCTGACCACCTGAAGGGAGGCTGCAAAGAGGACAGAGCCAGGCTCTTTCCAGCAGTGCCCAGTGCTGGGACAAGGGGCCACAGGCACAAACCAAAACCCAGGAGGTTCCCTCTGAATGTCAGGAAACACATTTTTTTTTGGAGTACTAGAAGAGGTTGCCCAGAGAGATAGTGGAGTCTCCATCCCTGGAGATACTCAAAAGCCCTCTGGACATGGTTCTGAGCAACCTGGTCCTGCTTGAGCAGGTGGTTGGACCAGATGACCTCCAACAGTCCCTTCCAACTTCCACCACTGTGTGATGCTGTGACTCTTAAGCCAGAGAAAGTCAAGACAACTCACCCACCCATCTTTGAAACTCAAAACCCCACAGCCCTGGAGTACCATATCCCTTAACATCATGTGCCAAAAACCACCTTTTAATTCAACTTTTTTATTAAAATATCTCATGTATATTGCTCACATAAAATACAGCAGTAGTTTAATTTTAAATATAGACACAAGTATAGACACTCAAAAAACCAAACCCACATCACTTTAATAAAACAAATAAATAAATCAAATTTGTTTATCAAAGTTTCAGACCATCAGGGTTGGACAATAAATCATTTCGGACACACTAGAAGTCCTAAGACACTGTTCTACCCTACCCATATGACACTATTTTCTTGGAACATCACGTGCAGCCTATCTACAGTACATGGACTAGAACACAGAGGCACTAGGTCTATAATGGTGGTTATCATTACAAACCACAGCATAGTAAGATCCTGCTTTACAGTAGCGGTTGGATAATGTCGTACACTGGAATGGCATGGCAAGGCATTTCTGGGAAAGAGATAATCTTTTGACACACATAGATAAGGAGATGGTTTTTTTTTTTAATGAGTGGATGCTTAGCCTTATCCCCAAAGTACACAAAGCTTGAGTTAGTAATGAATTTGGTTTTGATTAGATGCTGACAACTATGCTCTAATGCAACACTGATTTTCATGATACAGTACACTTGCTTTCTGTTTTAGAAGTTATTTGGACTTTTGCATCTAGACAGTTAGAATATAGTTTAAAAAAAAATCACAGCACAGAGGGACACAATGCCTGAAGGTCAGGTATCTGGCTTGTCTTCCTTTACAGAGACAAAAAATATTAGAGCAAATTGCCAGTGTTTGGAAAAAAGGAAACAGGAATAGCTTTAGCATGGGCAAGACAATTAGAGGGCATTTGCTCCATTTCCCCTCACCTCATAACAAGTGAGAAAAAAAATAATTACAAACTAAATCTGCACTGCAGGATTGTGGATATTTCAGACTGGATCTATATGCTTTATCTTTACTGAAAGTGTCCTAGAATGTGTGGAAAAGGAAAGGAAAGGAAAGCAAAAAGAAAATCTAGTTCCTGGTTAACAAATTCAACAAAAATGCATCAATCCCCATCATAGAGGCACAATTCATAGAAAGGTGCATCTAAAACTTCAGTGAAAACAAGTAAAAATACCAGTTCAAAATAAATAAAATATAATTTACCGGTAAGTTATTTTGCTGGTGCAGTGCAAGGTAAGTAAGGTCACAGAAGTGCAGTATCACCTTTTTAGTATAAATACTTTTCTACATAAGTCAGAAGAGCTACAAAATTAGTCTCCAAAAATAACTGTGCAACACATTTAAGACAGACAGCATGCTTATTAAACCCCAGTGTCTAAGCTACCTGTTTAAATATGGTTAACCATTCTTTTGTCTCAGCTGCCTGAAGGTATTCTGAAGTATGGTCAGAACCAAATTCATTTGCATCTCTCAGTTCCTGTAAACAAGTTATCTGTATTATTGATCCCAGTATTCAGTAGCAGTTCATGCCACAAGGAGTCCTGATATATTTTTTTTTAGTATTGGATTAAAAGCCATAACTAGAAGAACACTTCCTAAATGAGCAACTAGATTTGAATTATTCGTGTCTGGCATTGCGTAAACATTTCTTTCAGTTCTTTTTGTTTTATTTCATTTATGGCTTCTGGTTCTGCAGGGCTTTTCTGGACCTTTGCCACAGCAAAATTAAGCCCTTGAGTCAATCCTGCTTGCGTGATGTTAGCAACCTGGACCATGGAACTGCGGATTTTAGCAAAAGGAGAAACAGCTCTGCTGTTGCTACTGTCAGCTGGAGAAGGAGTCAGGTGGAGTCCCATCTCAAGGTTACCAGATGCAGATCCTGGGCTTTTATGAGATTTAGTGAAGTCAGTCCCACCAACGGCTAAGAGCTGAGGATTTTGCTCAGAAGACTGTACATCCAGCTTAGATGGCCTGGAAGGAATGTCTCTGATAGCTTCAGCCTTAGTTTCTGCCTTCTTAGATGTATTATTGCTGCTTTGATTTATTATGTGATGGGGCTCTTGAGAACCAGACTCAGCCTCCAAAACATCTGACGCCTTATTTTGAGCATCATGCACAAACCTCTGGCAGTACACATCAACAGGTTTAGCAAATTCCATCTCCACGTTGTCAGCAGAAGACATGGGTATGTCTTCACAGTCAGACTGGCTGGCCTGGGAGACATGGATCTCTGATGGAACATGAATGCTGATGTTCATGTCAGTGCTGCTTATCGACTGGGAGCGACTGCCCAGCCGTGGAGCGGAAGCAATGATACCACAGCTGGGCAGCACATAGTCTGCTTGCCCTATGTTCTCTAGAGAGTCAGTCAGCTGGTTGTCCTCATCGGATTTAGAATTAGTCAGGAAGTCATCGGAGTGGAATGAATCATTATCTGACACTTCTGTATCAGATTCAGTATGGACTTTAGTATCTGCCACCGGATTCTCTAGAGTTTCAAGGCTACTGTCTGATTTCCAGAGATTCACTTTCAAATTTGGTTTTAAAAAATTGACTTTCATTTCAGGTTTGGTAAAGCTGCCCAACTTCCGAAGATTACTAATGTTTACATTGGATTTGGTTTGTTTCACTTTTTGATTGAGAGATGAGAACTTGCTCAGTAAATAATTCTTGCCTTGGGCCAGGGAGCCTCTGTTCTGGGACCGAATGCCAATGATGTCTTCATGAGGTTTACTGCTTTTCCTGGAAGAAAGAAAAAAATTCTCTAGTGTACAATACCTGCAGTCTCATTGATAAACACCAAATATTTACCATCTTTCAGTGTATTTCCATAACAGAGATGGACATTTTCATTCCTAAGTTATCCTTTCCTTACTCAGTTTTACTCATATAAGCTAATCAAATTCAAAACAACAAAAACAAAGGAGGGTTGATACAGAGTGGTAGCCAAACAAGGGGAAAAGCAAACTTCTGCAGGCATTTTATTTTTAGGTGAAACTGGATTTGAATTCTCTATATTCGTAACCCTGACTGTGTATGCTGTACTCAGTAGCCAGATTTAGTAAATATTCAGCCTTCAGTACCTGTAAAAAACAGAACAAGACCTTCTTGCCACACTTCCTCCTCAGCTGGGACAAGCAGCTCAAATAGGAGCCCAATAATCAAATAGTTTTTGCTTGACAATTTACAGCTGTGCTTCACAACACATTTTTCTAGTAGTTCACACTGTCTGAATTGTAAAGGTCCAAAATTATGGAACAGATTGCACTTGAACTGGTAAAACGTGATAAACTTAAGCTAGCCATCTTCTCTTATTTTTACTCCATTGTCCTTTGTAAATGATTTCCTCACCATTAACAGCTCACCAATATCTGTAGATAAAGGTCACTTCTGTTTAATTATAGACAACTGGCTTATTAGAGAAAACTATCTAAACAATTCCAGTAAGTACTTTCAATGATCGACTATGCTTTCATGTGCCCTCTTCTCTTAATAGGCTTGCAAAACAAAAACTTCTGTGCCATTCTGCCTAACACTTAGAAGTTCAGAAGTTTAACTTCAGCCATTTCCTCCCACAAGGTCTATACCCTTATTTACAGATGCTGAGGCTTTGAGCAACCTGGGCTAGTGGGAGGTGTCCCTGCCTATTGCAAGAGGGTTGGAACTAAGGTCCTTTCCAACCCAAACCATTCCATGGTTCTATGATTCTAAAACCTGTAATGTTAACTGGATTCGTTAGCCACTCAACTGCAGTGGAATCCAAACCAAATTTATACTTCATGGGTTGTCTTCTCACTACAGAAGCAGACTGCAAGTTCAGATAGGAAATAATTAAATTTGACAAACTAATCCCCAACCATCTGATTTGCAGTATGTTGTTTATATTTGGTAGTATATATTGTCTATAAGACCTTACTCATAGTATTCTTACTTATACTTTCAGGCAAGCACTTGCAGACAGTTATTAGAAACAGCATACAGACAAATTAACCCCTAACACAGCAGCTGGATACAGATGTTTCTTTTAGACATCTTGTGTATGACTGTTACCATGTACTGTTACTCACTGAGAAGAGATCAAGTGTGACACAGAAGGTTTACATCATTTAAGTACTCACCTCTCCAGCTTTTTCTCAATAATGGGCACATCTAATCCCATTGCTTGCTTTGTGATTCTCAGCATTTCTGCAATGCACTGAAGAGTGTCTGAAATCCAAGCAGCAGCCTGTCAGACCCTTAAAAATAACACCTTAAAATCCCACATTCCAAAATCTACAAAGAAATAAGTCTAATTTTAATGTAATTAAGTTTGTTGGATTTTTTTTCCTCTCCCTACAGACCAGTTGCAACTCTGATTTAAAGCTTACAAAATAAGCTTGAAGAATAGCCTCTCCTTAAGCCCTAAACACTGGGTGTAAGTGAATCACTGCCATGATTCATCTTTTGTGTAAGGAAGAGAAGCAATAACAATTACTCTAATCCCTGTTGACAAAACTCAGTGCTCCAAGAAAGTATTTTTCCCTTATTAGCATTCATTTATTTTTTGTTTAAACAACAAGCAAGAACATTTCTGGACATTGATTTCACTAAATAAATCAATTTCTTCCACTCTTCATTTTAAGTTCATTTTATCATTGGAGCAGTAAAGGTCTGGACACAGACAAGTCTCAATTCTAGAGAGACATGTTGCTTTAAAGCCATATCTGAAACCTATTTTTCTTCGTATTAAAACAGTAACATTCTCAAGTTCACAAAAAGCCACATACAGGGATTTTTTTTTTGCTGTTTCCCTGCCCTGCACAACTGGATTGTATTAAAATTTATCCTTCTTCAGAAGTTATTCTAAGAGCAATGGAAGAAGTGTTTCCTAGAGAAACACCAGTATACTGAATATAATTTTATGTATAAAAGTTTTACATATGAAACAAACCTTTTCCATCTTCTTCTGGGCTGCGTACCACAGCTCTAAGAGTATGAAAATACCCACTCGTGTCTTTGTATTTGTAATGCAGTCTCATGCAAGAGAACTTGGGTTTGCCAAAGAGAGTAGGCTCGGGCCCTGAGAAATAAACCAGATCAGAAATTTTCTTTCAAACACTGGAAGAGATATTGCAAAGACTGTGCCCAAACATAAAAACCTTCATGTTTGTTTTCTTTATAGTAGCATAGACATTTTAAATGAAAGATTTTCACAATAACTACACAATCAATTACTTACAAAAAGCAATTAGACTCTCCATATAAGTCTATTATAATCCAGCCTGACTGTTTACTACAGATCACCTTTTCAAACAGAAGAAAAGAAACTGTATATCTATTATGTCCTATTGTTTTAAGGTATGCTCATGCCAGGATTAAAGGGAAAGCCAATATACTTTTACCAAGTGGAAGCAACGTATTTAGACCAAGTGCACCAACTCTTCAATGCACTGCATCGTATCTATATCATTAAACAGGGGGGTTTCTTTGTTTTATAAGCTCTAGACGTTTCAACTATATTCTGTGCATCAGGATGTATTACAGATCTCCACAATACAGAAATGAGACAGACCTTTCTACTGAACTCTGAGAAATTGCACAGACACAGTGAAAGTTAGCATAAGGAGGTGATAAATCCACTATGCACTGTGTAACAGAGGATTAAACTCTACCGGGAGGGGCACACACTGGGGGCCACAAAAATTTCCCTCCAACTAGAACATCTTTTTCATCTGTAAAATCAAAGATATCAGATCTTTAATACTTTCAGCAGAAAATGCTGGATTTAACCTGCAGATGTTACATTCTTCAGTAAATAAATAAATCAGCATTACGAGGTGATTTCATGATAGTATGTTTCTTATCAGACCTTGAGAAAAAAGAGTTTTTTTAAAAAGCTATGAAACAGATCTAAAGTACAGTTCAGAACCAGCTGCTGTATTTGGATCAGAGTGCGACGAACACACAAACCTGTGATTCACTACAGAAGTTGATCAAATTGTAACTGCCATTTGATAAATAATTAAATGTTTTGATGAATCCATGGTGGTTTTTAAGAGTTTGAAAGAAGGAAAATTTTGAACCCTACCAGCAATCAAAGTTTCCATTGCAAGCAGTAGCAAAAGACAGGACCGTGAGAGAACAGAATCAACTCTGGCATCCATTATCAGCAAGAAAACACATTTTTAGCTATGGTGGACTACACTAGATATAATATATTGAGGCGCTGTTTCAATGTACTTGTAGGATGCTTTGATAAGTGCTACTATTAAGAGCATTCAAGAAAGAGATACAGTGACTACATTCTTACCTATTTCTATTTTTTCCAGTGCTTCAAGACTTAACCTTTGGTACTGATTCACCTTGTCAATTTCATCATCATAACTAGAAAAAAGAATCAGAATTTAATTCTTACTTTAATCTAAAACAAAGCTACTAGAAATAAGCTACACATAGTAAGAAAAAGTGGTAACTTACTAGGCCACGTAGTAGGCAGAATTAGAAAGCAACAGCAAAACATCCACGTCCTTATGAGTAGCATCAATGAGACTAACGAAGGGAAAGAAGAATTAATACAGGGGAAAAGGTTTTATTTGCACAGCTGTAACCCATCCCCATGGT
Organism: Pterocles gutturalis; assembly: GCF_000699245.1. Taxonomy (NCBI): domain Eukaryota; kingdom Metazoa; phylum Chordata; class Aves; order Pterocliformes; family Pteroclidae; genus Pterocles; species Pterocles gutturalis. Next base: position 11,769 of record NW_010116344.1, read on the forward strand.
ATTTTAGGAACATTCTTCTACAACTGAAGGCACATTACAATAACTGGATCCATGTAAGCAACACTCACTGTCTTAAACCCAAGTTACCTAATCACTCAAATAGCTTAGCAGCAGGTCCAAAAATAAACAAAAAACCCACAAGCTTTTAAAAATTATAACAGAGAAATGGAAAAAATATCTCAGACTCAGTTAAGGTGATGAGTCTGTGCTTTGAATAGCTACGACAAAATCCTGCTTTGTTATTTTTAAATGCTGAAGTTTAACCTGCAGACCTACCACTATTCTTCTTTTACAAGTCAGCAAACTCAAACTTTGAACTTGATAAGGAGTCTTATCAGTGAAGTTAGAGTTTATGCTCATTACTTTTCATGAAGAGAAACCTAAGCTCTCCTACTACTGACTCATTCCACAAGAATTTAATCTGATCAGATATGGCTTTGAGATCAAGCAAGACCTTCCCTATAAAGCAATAAGGAACAACAGTTCCTCAAACAGCCTCTTCTAGAACTAAAGCTGGTTAGACATTCTCTTCATGGTGCCTACCATATTTTGGCCATACTAACTGAATGCAAGCATTTCCAGGTGATGTCTCAAAAGTTCACTCCAGCATACACCATTTTTATGGCACTTTAGGAAAAGCACATGTTTAGAGGACCTTTCCTTTTACATTCAATCCCTTCGAGGACTCTTGTCATTCTACAAAACTGTCCACTTGTATTCTGTTAACACATCAGCTATCAAAATCATTTAACATCAGTAGTGATTAACGGAGGCATCATAGTAGCAGCTAATCAATTATTAATTTATTCAACAAACCTTGGATCACAGTCAATAAGTGCCCATCCTCCATGGAATTTTTCATCATCTGGTAAGAGCAGTTTCATGTAGCTCTGCAACAGCTGGCTGATCAATTCCTGATGGCTCCTCAGGTTCTCCTTGTGCAGAGCTTCATGCTCTTTCTCTTTTGTAAATATGGAGTAAAGATCCTCTGTTACAGGGATACCCTGCATCAAATCTAAATAAAAACATGCAGAATATCAAACAAGGAACCAGGAGTTACAAGTGATATACAGCAATAGTCTGTTACTACTCTGTAAATTTCTTCCAGATGTTTCACCTTTGAAGATACTCCAGAAAAATGGTTAGTTACTCTCTCTGAATAGAATGTTGCCAGAAACTGAAAACTCAATAGGGTAAAACACTATTTTCTCTCAGAGGAAACCAAAGAGTTAACTCACTATTTTACTCCTACATAATTTTGTCTAATAGAGAGATGTTACAAGACAGTTAATGCTAAAATGAAGTTAGGAACAAATTTTTACAGTGAGTTACATTGCATGTAATCCCTCTGAATTGAATGTTGTTTAATCTCCAAATGGAGAATGACTGTTCCTTATGGTGTCCGCTACATAGACATGAACATTATATACACTGAAGGTGCTTTTAAGCTTCAGGAAAAAAAAAGTCAAAAAGATAAAGCCAAGATTATTTCAATAAGCTTTTCTAAATACCACAGTTCAGCTTAGTTGAATTGTATCCTTACCTATCACTGCTTGCCTGTAAGCATCCCTGAACCGATTCAAGTAGTATCTGTTCGCAGAATTAACTCCATCCTTCATTACCCCTGCCAGCTTTCTTTCACCAGTCCTTGTAAAGTCACCCTGTTACACAGAACACGCGAATCATGCACATATGCAACATTAAAGTAGCAGTCTCAGCTCAAAAGCTTTGGCATTCTGAAACTCAGAACTGAATAGATGACAACTCAGAAATTATGTTCAAGTACAGACAGCATCTACTTCTCACAGCACTGTTTGACTACGGAGAATCTTATGCTTTTGATAGAATTATGATTCCATATAAAGTCCTAATAGAAAACAGTAATCTGGACATACATGTCAGCTAATATCAAAGCAAAACTTCCAAGACAGTCACTGGGATGCTTGAATACACCAAAACCCCTTATTTTTTGGCCTTTAATGTAAAAGGAACACTACTAGAACAATGGAGAAGACTGGAGCTCACTGAAAAATTATCTTCTCTGCCTTTGCTACCAAAACAAGAAAAGCATAACAAACTGAAGGAAAATAGTACATATCCTCACAAGCTCAGAAACAAAAGCAAGTTTCTAGGCCATGGGAGGCTTAGAATTTGAATAAAAAGCAGTTTTGGTAGTTACACGTCTCTAGAGGATTCTACTTGCAGAGACAGTGAACATTGGCACAGAGCAGTTCTAGGAGCCATGCCAACTACTATGAAGAACATTTCAAGTGTGTTTCACTTTGAAAGTAAAAGAAATATCACAATTAAACTGCAAATATATTTAATCCATGAACCTCACTAATGAGCAGAGAAATCTTCAAGCAGAATGGCTGAAAACACAGATCTGTAAACTGAGCTCTGTGCTTCAGATTTAAAATTAAAAATATTTACAGTAAATACAAGTGTGTCAGGCTGTTTATTTTTTAAATAATAAATGTAATAGACCAATAAAGCACAGCAGAGAGATTTTAAAAAGAGATTTAAGCATTAAGCATTTCCACTGTAAATGTTTTGCCAATGCCAAACACCAGGGATACTAAAAATTGTTCCACCAGTGATTATACACACACACAGAAAGTAGCTCATACTCTGATTTTTCACAGGATCAGGAGTTAACAGTAAGGAGTTTCATACCAGATTTGTGATCTTGGTAGACAGGCTGCATTGCAACTAATTAAGAAAAGTCTTTAGAAAAATATAACTAATTAATATCATCCTCCTACCTACATAAACTACTCTGAAGATCAGGATAAGTACTGTAAACTGCTTAAAAGTAACCATGCTTAAATTTAAATAGAAGTAATGCTTAATATAGATCTTAAACTTAGCTCAACTATGCTTTGTATCCAGACTTGAAACTAATGGAATGAAGTTAAAATACAGCCAGCACTGCCACAGGACACCTGGATACTCAAGTCTTCTCCAATTCACATTAAGTGTGATAGAAAATACTCTTCTCTTGAAAGGCCTCACATTTCTTCAAGACAAAAACATGCAGAATAGTTGGCTAACTTTGCTACCTAAGAGTTCTCCACTGGACATAAAACCTGTAACATAACATACTACTCATTATCTGAACAGACAACACCCTTTACCTTTAAGGCTGCTGTGCCAGCATACTGCCGGCTTATGGCATCTCCGTTGTTTGCCCATATTATCTGGTAGATTCTATTGCATTTCATTGGCAAAGGCTGTTCTGGTGGCATCACACCCAGTTTTTTGAGCTGGAATTTGACATACATATTAATATAAGGTTCAAGATAAAAATAATTTTCAGTATCAGAGCTTGATAAAGAAAATGGGAACACCTGCCAAGCATCTAATTGTTAAGTTTTAAATGATCTGAAAAAGGAATCCATTCTAATAATTTGTCAGATTAAAGTAATTGTTAGCAGTGACTCACTAGTTCTTTGTTAAACATCGTATCCCTAGATGCAGCACTAACATTAAATATGGATGTAGGAGTCAATCTTCAAAAATTAGCTAAGAAGTTACACTAGATTACTAAAACACAGGAATTGTTTCTATTTTCTATAGAGAACTATCAAAAGAACAGACATCACAGAAATTTAACATGGATAACCAAGCTCATGTCCTCTACTGCAAAGGCATTCGTGACCACAGAGGTCTGAAAATTAAATGGAATCTCTTTCCAATTACAAGAAAAAGCACCCCAGATTCTTAATCTTTCGCTTCCAGACACTTAAGCAAATGTAGTGGCACCACCTTCAAACTTACTCCTCTCCCAAAACACAACCTTAAAATTACTCCATATGTTGTACTTATTAATGCTTGTGCATTCTGGACAGTTACCGATTAACACTGACACTGAAAGTAAGATACCTTGCTCTTCAGAACAACCAGTACTTAAGGTTTTCCAAGATAAGTCTTGGGTACAATACAAACTCAAGTCTTTACTCACACTAAACTGGTAAAACAGCACATACATAACTGCAGTGCAGTCACTAAACGTTAGGCCAACTGCAGGGATCAGGGATAACTTGGACTAAATCATAGGCAAACCTCAATTTACAATCAATTAATATGCTCAAGCACTCTAAGCA
>NW_010116344.1:15905-50403 GCF_000699245.1 Pterocles gutturalis
AGATGAAAATTGATGCAAGTCTGTTCCTTGACTATGAAAGCCCTATCAGGTTCCCAGCTGAGAGAAAACAAGTCCTATGGTTCCAAGGTAGTGCAAAAGCAAGATCCATGTAATTCTCAGTCTTCCACTTTACATCAGTCACCTTCCAATGCTTAGGTTATTTCTCAGTTCTGAATTGATTCTGAAGTACTTCAGCTATAAGAATGCCACAGCACAGCACAAGCTAATACAATAGCAATGATTGCTGAAGTCCTCCTCACATTAATCTACATAACTCTTAAAAGATGGCTTTTGAACTCACAGGTTTAACATACATAGAAATCCTTTCCTAAAACAATCACTGTGGAATTGCTGGTCCCTCCCCTCATTCCCAATACTCTATTGTCAGGAGTTCATAAAAGCAGATGACAGACAGGAACTGCCAGACACAATGGTAAGAGCCATTCACTCTTCATCCTAATGAAGGACCCACTTCATCCTTTATCCTTCACTTCAAACATAGTCAGATTTGTTCACTTGGGGCTGGGCTGTAATTGAGGCTTCAAAGTTTCAGTTACAATACTAATAAGTCTTCACAAGAGAAAACAATCACCACAATCATCATCAAAAATCAAATGGGAGGCAGGGCAGAGAGCAGGAAGACTAAAGGAAGGATTCTGTCTGCTTGGAAATTCCTTCCCTATACAGGAAGAACTATTCCAGAGCACAGTAGTCAGCCACATGGGCTATTTACATAACAAATTAATTAATCCTCTACACACAGAAAAGACAACAGATCTCCATACCTGTTGAACAACTGTATTTCACTTCAAAGCAGCTAAAACAGCATTCAACTTCCAGTTAGATTTTAGTCCTTTAATATCTCATTTGGGAGAGTGAGTTATTTGGGGGAAGGGGGTGTTTTGTTTTTAAACTTTGTATTACTGCAAAATTTAAATTAAAATTACTAAATCAAAACAAGATAATCCTCTCCAAGATGTGAACACAGTCATTTAATCTCTGAAGGACAAGATTAGGCATCACCACTTTAGAATGATTTAAAGTTATTTTAGCTGTATATATTACTTTCAGCTTCATGGCTCTCCAAGTAGTTTGCAAAGAACCTTTTCAGTACAGGTCAGTTCAGCTTTTTTCAAACACACAGATTTCCCTAGGAATAACAATTAAGTTCTCAGTACTTGAAAAAGTACATTAGTTACACCTGCCTGCTGTTCCATGACCACTCTTGCAATAGCAGCCTGCACAACATTGGTACGATCCAGACAGTCCATGCAGTTAACTCGAAAAATTCCTTCCTGTTTACAAATCACACCAGCTTGATCAACCCTTTCAAGAGAAAAACAGAGCAAAAGCATACTGAGACATCTAAAATCCAGTGTAATTTATCACTAATTTATCTACAAGCAGTAGAAAATTTTACACATGTAATACTATTTACAGTTTCCCTCATCACCCCAGCCACACCCCACTCACTTAACTACTCTTGTTCTCACCTATCATCCTCTGTTGTCTAGGCTTGATATCTAACGCACATCCTATTCGTGCCATAAACTTGATATGTATTCAGATGCTGAATTCAATTCAATTCATACATATAAAATATGGGCTTTCAAGAAAAGGCACTTAATTTCAAATACTTAGAAACCAACAGTAATGACAGCAACAGTTCACACAACATATTGAGCAATATAGAATAATTGATGAAAGCCTGCAAGCAGACTTTAGTCAGTACAAAATGCAGGAACTTTAGTCAGTACAAACTAAAGGTCAAACATGCCTACTGTTTTCAATAGTGAGGCTGGTGTTCTAGAGTTTGTGAGTCAATTACAAAGTGTTTCACATTAAATACAAGAAACCCTTAAAATGTTCTCAGGCAGAAAACGGTGTCTGAGATCTTTTGCCATTATGCTTGTAGGACACCAATACTTCAGAACACAAAAACTGACACACAAGCCAGGCACCAAGAGAATATATAACATACCAGTTATAACAAAAATCAAGGCCTCTGAACATGTACTGTTTTATTTTTTTCTACAAATATTTCATACTGGTCTAAAAACAGTTAAGTACCTACCAGCACCACTTCATGTCAAGAATAATATCATGAATGGCATCAGTCAGTGTTTGAACGTTTTCAAACTTCATTCCTCGGCTAAAACACAGAATTTCACAGAAGTTAGTTTGAAAGAGTAGCGATTTTTGTTTAATTATTTTATGTTATTCGTAATGTTAACAGTGTTTTGGCTAAGTGGAAGAGACAGACTTCCTCTCCTGCAATAAACTTTAAATAGCAGACAATATTCAGAACTATTCTAAAGTACAGTTCAATATCTACATCCAAGGCAAGAGATTCAGATATTTAAATTCTCAAGGATTTGCACTCTTGAATGCTGCTTCCATAAGAAAGAATAAGTGTGCAGCTATTGAGACATGTGCAACATTCTGTTCTCATTTTAAGCACAGTCTCAACAAAAGCAAGCACTAGAGATTTGAAACTGGGATGGCCTGCCCCTCTTTACCAGGGATTCCACCGAAAACACACCTACAGACACATCATCCCATCGTTGTTTTCAGTATTGTTCTCTATTCACTCATGCTCACAGTACAAAAAGAAACAGTCCTGGTTACTACAGCAGTTCTTGGGAGAAAAGCAAACAAACAAAAATGAAAGCTCATTTAAACAGAAAAGTAAATATTAATTCAATTCAGGACATCAATAGTGCTACTGAAAAGAGGTCTCTTAAAGGCTGTTACTATTTTGAGGGGTTTTTTTTCCCCTCCCCCCAAGACAATATTCACTAATGACATACTTATTTAGTCAGTAATGCTTTTCCAGGCCAGATGCAATCCCTAGATTAGGTTAGGAAATGAAGATTAAAACCAAATTTTTAGACCCCATATTTGTACACAAATGCAGCCTGTGTGAGCGAAGCATGAGAAGTGCATGCCAGTGTGACAGATCTCGTGCTCGGGCATGTGAACACTACACTAGACCATGCCAACATCAGCAGAGTCACTAAAAGAGCATTAGATTAGAATAAAATCCAGTTTATTTTATAATAGAACAACGGCATCAGGGTTCTGAAAGAACCCATCATATGTGTATAGAAACAAGCAAGAGAAACAGAAGAACAGAACTAAAGAATTAAGAGCAGAATGCCACATGGTTTGAAAAGCAGGTCAGCCCCAGCTTTACATTCATAGCATGTTTAAGGAAAGTCTCTTGCTTAAAATGCATGACAACTAAGCCTTGCGTAATAAATAACTGCATATTTAACAGGTCAGAGACATGAGATGAACAAACAGCAGTGCTTGATTATTCAAACCTGAACTTCTACAGTGCTTTAGTTTACAAAATGCACTCTTCCTACTCAGAAGTGTTTCATGCAGAAGTAGAAATAATAACAGCTTTTCTCCTCCCTTCTACTCTCCATTCATGCTAATAAAAAAAAGTAAAGTGACATTTTTAAAAGGTTTCTTACCAGTGCTCGTGGAAGTCAAATGAAACATAAGTCAGACTTGGATTGTTGTACAGAAGAACTTGTTTAAGGTAAGCATCTCCAATAATCTTCTCTCTGCCTGTCTGATCCACCAAATTAATAATAACCTGTTCAAAAGTTTAATTCAACACTTGTCATCTGCTACACCATTTGATTAGCTACATACCATGCAATAATAAACAGCTCAGGAGTTTACAAAGATCTGTCAGTAATCTTCCTGAAGTTAGTCTTTGCTAGATTGTACCCAAGATCTAACAGAATCATAGAATGGTGAGGGCTGGCAAGGACCTTAAAGATCATCTAGTTCCAGCCATCTAGTTCTAAATAAGCTCCAACACTTACCTGCCTACCTGCATTTTAATACAGAGAAGCTATGAACTCAGAAGACAAGTACAGGACACAAAAGTAGGGCTTACGCATTACTGTAAGTTACTGCTGTTTTTCAGAGGTTACTTACAAAAATATTTGAAAAATCCAGTAAATTTCTATTTATGTACCACGCTTCTAATTGTTAACAAGCTTCTAAAAAAAACTGCAACCCATATCACCAACAAGAAAAACAAACTAAAAACATTAACTTTCATCCCCTGCATTTTCATCAAATGACTACTTTATCATGTAGCACTCACCTGCTTTTTGTAATTTTTCAGCTGTTCTTCAAAGTGTGCACGAAAACAGGACACTGTCTCATTTTCACCTACAAGGCAGAAACAGCCCATTCAGCAACAAGTACTGTTTGAAGTATTAAGTCATGCCCAAATCTGTGCCCTAAAAATCAAGATAGCTTTGCTTGAAGTACTTAGACACAACAGAACACACTGTACAGAATTATTTTCTAAGGTCTTCCATCAATTTGTTCAACATTGTTGTTCTACTGCTACAGCATACAGGAAACACTATTCTTAAATTTTTCTTTATTTTGCTTTTTGTGCAGAGCAGATTGAACAAAAATTTAACTTTTAATAAGCCTGTTTAATCCTTCCACATATGCACCACACCCAAATAAATATCTCTTCCAGAGTACTTATATTTGTTTTGCATCTTTTGAAAAAGCAGTCTAAGTACAAGAAAGGTCTGCAGTTTGCAAAAGGGGACATGCAGGAGAGGGGATAATACTGAAAATGTTACCCAGTTCTCCTAGAAGAGAAAGTAAAACCAAAAACTCTATCCAGTTGATTCAAGACACCACTGATTCCACAAATTCCCAATTCCTACCTGTAAATCTACCAAATTAAAATGCAATTCCTCAATATTTTTGAGACTAATCCTATTAGAAAAGGCAGGAAAAAACAAGATTAACAAAAAGATCTGCTCAGGTCTATAAGCAAATGTCACAACATGAGCTTGCAGTTGGAACTAATCAAGTGTTGCTTCCAAGTGTCTGGGGCAGGGATTGGTAGGCATTTTATCTTCATTTTCCCCCACTTTATAAATTTACTTAAATTGCCATTTCCATGATGTGGCAACAAGTCCTCCCTTCACCTGATCACCAGGTTATTTGTTATAAAAACCACAAGAAACCCAGATCTGTTGATGCATCTTCCTTAAGCTTGCAAACATAGTGAGAAACAGCTCTGACTTTCCAACATCACAGACCCCTCTGAAAGAACAGAGTTGGGTTTTTTATTTTTTATTATTTTCAGCCCTAAAAATAGTCTTCAACAGCAGAAGACCAGACCTGCTAATGCTAGAGAAGAACATGAATACAACGCACAAGCTGGACTTGCAGAAGTACATACTTACGATCTAGGATACCAGCCAACCCAATCCAGGGCCAGTCTGATTATACAAGACCATGAACATACCAGCTTCCTTCCAATACAAGTTTCTGCTTTACAAAGCTAAACCTAAAGATTTTGTTGACCTCTATCTTTTAAGAAAGCTCAAGCTATGAATATCCAGTTCATACAAGCATCCAGATTTGACACAGTCTCATAAATATGCTTACATGTTGGTTTTTGCATTATCTTTGAGTGGAAAAGGAGGCAATTTAGATCTGACAAAGCTCACTAGATAGTACTTAATTTCAGAGAGGACAAAAAAAAAAAATCACACTACAAAACTGGTCTTATATGAAATGTCTGTTTTCCCACATTGAAACAGCAGTTCTTAATGGAGGAAGAACCTCAGCATAAGTTAACTTCATGGACAAGGATACTTATAAGACATCAACGTCCAAGCAGGTTCTCAAAAGAAAAAAACAAATTGTCTCTCTTCCCAACCTAGAAGATACTGCAACAAATAAGACTAGAAATAAAACAGGTACTTCATAAAATACTGAAATTCAAGACCTGTTGGAATTTACAACGGACAAGAAGTCAGAGCTCCGCATAGTTGCAATTAAGAGTAGGAGTTAACTGAAGTCAAGTCATTACTGTTATTCTTGGCTTTTAGAAAGTGACGCTGAAAGGCTAGTGCTGAAGCAATACTCCATACTATTTCTAAGGGAACTCCAATCTTTAGATATTCTACTCAAATACTTACTCTTGTCCAGTCGGGGCCGTGGGTTATATCTATATCCAACCTGACTCCAGAAAACAGGCACAGAGCCTCTTGTTTGTATAAATGAAAGAGTATGATTATGAACATGAATCAGTTGCTCTGTCTCAACATAATTTGCCACATTTCCATTTTTATCAACACCTCTTCGCTTATACCGCATTCCTAGAAGGAATGAGAATGATCAAGTTGTATTTAAGTATTAAACATTAATAACCATTTTTGACAACAGTAACAGAGTTCTAGACAGAAGTCACTCCTATCCTAATCTAATCCCCAAAAGTTATGTTGACTATACAGATAAATTTTATTTACTGATACACTACAAGCAGTGGAAAGTAAGTTGACAAGGCAACGTTACTTCCTGTTCTGTCACGTTTAGCAGAAAGCGCTTGATGTCTTCCACTAACCTAAAGGCCACTTTTACTGACAGATGCTCCACTTCTTACAATAAGAGAACCTACAAGCAGCCCAAGAACAGAAGATTTGCCATCTTTGTTTTAACCTGTATAACCAATTCTGCACATTAAAGAACATATACTGCTCTTCTGCCTACACAGTTTTTTGCCTGGCTATCTCTGATCTGACCATTAAACAGAACAGACATGTTTGCATACGAAGGCTTGCACATCCTCTACTCAAAGGAGCATACATCACTATTTCAGAAAGTATGCAGGCGGTAGCAAGGGATGGGGATGGAATAAGTAAGAAAGATTGGAGAAAGATTCAAGGCCATGGTTTACAGCATGGAAATTTAGTTCCAAGTCCTGAGGTAGCGCTGGACCAAAAACTTTTGAACTGATCCCCAACAGCACTAGCTAGGGACTATGGGAGAGAAGAGTTAGAAATGAGGAACTGAAAAGAATGCAAAATACCTATCATAGGGACCCTTACAGGGTCACAAAATGTCAAAGCAGTTTTAGAGCATTTAATCAGAAGAGGGCTTTTAGACTAAAACATCAGTCACCCTTTACTAATGTCCTGCCACAAACAGTGGCTGTTACACCAAAACCCAAACTAAACCATTGCACAGGGAACTACAGCTCTCTTACTTTTGAAACCTCAACTTTTGCAGACATGAGGTTCTCAGTCTCTTATGCTCAAGAAGCTCAGCTGTCTTCCTTTATTTCATGATACCTCTTTTTAGGGTCTTAGGTATGTTGATAATTTAGTGCAGTGGTTATTTTTTTTTTTTCTAAATCACAAGCAAGCTGCCTGACAAATGAAGAATCAGTCTATTTAACACAGAATTATCTTAGACTTTCAAATCAGTGCTTCCTCTGTTTTTTGGGGTGTGTTTTTTTTAACTACAGTATTTCAGAAATGAAAACACTTTGAACTGTTGGTTAAAATTATGTACTACAGAATGAATTAACCACATAACTTAATCCTCTAATTATTCATCAGACTGTTCGATCAATTTACTGAAACAATCCTTTCGTGTAAAGGAAGAAAGTTCTACACAGTTTATGCTCTGGACTAGCAATCAGATGAGCATAGTGTCATGAATGAGGGGCAATCAATAAGCAATTTGCCCTCCGCAATTCAGTTTCTCTATCTGTAAAAACAATTTAGTATAAGGCATACTGCAAACTAGATACTACCATGAAACCCTCAAATATGTACTCTGAGTTGTTCTGACAAATAGTTTTCCTAGGAACGGAATTAAATGCATTGAAGAGAGCTGTGGTACAAAGGCCAGACCCATATCAGGTTAAGCTCACCAGGTTTTTTTGGGGGGGTTTTATTTGTTTGTGGGGGTTTTTTCTTTGTTTGTTTTCTCTTGTTTTGACACATTAAAAACCTGTGAAGGAAAGGAGTTGCACATGGTAGAGAATATCTTTAAAGAATCTGATAGACTGAAAAGGCTTAGAGTTGAATAGGACCTACTAAAGTATGAAGCGATTCAATCTTTCTTTCTGGGCTCCTAAGGACAGGGAATAATTTTTGTTTGCCTTGCTGCTATTAGAATAAGTCAAATCAGGTGCAAGACCAAAGCACAGTTCTTATTTCACACCTTGGCTCTACATAAACATCTCTTGGGAGACAGGCACACACACACACACCTTTTCAAGGCTCTATTCAGCTGCTGTCAAACCCCCAAACGAAGACCTTTGAAAATTTAACTCCCTCCCACACCTACTGAAATATATCATGACAAAGCTATATGCAAGGTCCTAATCAAGCTGTTCTTCCTAAAGATCAAACTTTTCCTCAAAACTGATACACTCAGATACAATCAGTGGCCAAGAGACTAGTGAAGGCCACTTAGTAACCACTCTAAGTAACTCTGCAGTGCTGTATGTGCTACAGCCTTTTCTTTTCCTCCTATAAGCGGGAAAGGCTGTAGCACATACTTCGACAAGAGGTAACCACCTAACTCTTCAAGTTTTATCTTCTGCATCCCTCTCCAGTGTTCAGGAACAATCCCAGTGCCTTCAGCTATGTTTGCCTACCAGCTCTGTGCCGACTCCGGCGTGAAATAAGTGCCACCAGAAATGTTGGATGAATGTCGTCTACACAAGTTGATTCCTGAGGAGGAGTTTCAGGACTGCTCTTATCATCATCAGAAGATTCACTATAGTTTACTACAAGCTCTTCAATTTGCACAAATCCTTGTATGATGGGTATAATCCAGAAGTCCACTTCAGCATTCTGAAGGTTACAAAAAACATTTACATTCTTGTTGGTTCTACATTACCTACAAATATTTCTGCCATTTCTCATGTTTATAAACAGTTGCTTCACATGCTTTTCTTGTTTTAAGAAATTTTTGCCATATCCTTCTCTTATTTCTGTAAGAGCTACCAGCATTTTTCCTCCATTAGTTGTAGGGCTTTTAAAACAGGAGGAAGAAAAAGAAAGCAACTTAAGATTTTTCTGGAGAGATGAAGCAAGCTGAATCAAGGCAAGGCAAAAAGCCCTCCTCTGCTCCCACCTATCTAGGGATAGAAGAGAACCCTGCAATACTTAAAAGCATCTTTTCCCCTTTTCCCAAAGGGAGTTTTCATGCAGTGTTACATCTGATGTTTAAACACATTAAAAGCTTAAAGTAGTAACTTCTCATGTCAAAGACAGTCAGTTCTGACAGAGCAGCAAATATTGGTAATTTATTATCTAGTTTCTGCTTTAAGGCAGTTTCACAACCTCTGTGTGGATATATAGCATATTACATTTGTATAGGTAGGTAGATAACAATTTGAAAGCGTAATGTTGTTAGCCTGTTTTCAGCAAAACATATTAGCATAAGCTTTACGTGGGCTAATAATAGTAGCCAAGTACCCAAGCCAACAGGTTCAGGGCTCTGCATGTTAGTGCTCTGTCACCCTAAAACCTCAATTTCTTAAACAGAATTTAGACCAGGTTCCATATCCATTCAAGGTTACCCATTTATATCTTATAACCCAAAAAAATACAACTAGTTAAACTCCTGCATTATATACAACCTGTCACAGAGCATCTAGGTTTACCCTGCTTTGACTCCATAAGCATTAGAGTAATTAAAATTATTAATGAAAGAGAGGTGCAGGGCATAAGGTAAGAAGTCCACTGTCACCTTTGAAAGAATATAAGATGTAACCTAAACTGGCATACAGTAGTTAACTCAGTTCTTTACCTAGGAGGTTAATTTAAAATGAAGCGAGATTATCTACTAAAGAAAAAGAGCAGTTGTTTTACATTTTTGCTTGTGCCCATTAGCTAGGAAAATGCTTTATCTACTGCCCTAAATAGCTGTTCAGAATAACTTGGTCTACAATACTGTTACATTGATCAGCTACTCAAGGAGAGAAACAGTATTCTCCACTTACGAAAACAAAAAATCTTGTCTCAAGAAAATTTTTGGAATTCAGAGCTTGTCTCTTCTGGCTCCTTCCCCTTATCAAATAATCTGCTGTGTTCAGGGCTAATCCATTTCACAGATACATACATCTTAAGTTTGCCTTCAGAAATCAGCACAAACATATCACACATCAAATTATTCTGCATTGCTTTATTGTAATAAAATTTTAAATTCAGTTGATGTGCATCCATTAACAACAATCACAGGCTAACTATAAGGCTGCTGGAAGGCCAGCTGGAAGAAGAAGGTAACACCAGCTGCTCAGCTTCAGAAGGCACAGCCCTGATCTGACCTGTCTGGCAGGCAGGTTTTAAATAAACTTCTGTGAGGCCTTAAGTAAACATTTCAACTAAAACTAAACACATGTTATTGTTAGAAATAAGACTCACATCAATGCTGATGAGATCGTCAATCATGTGCTTGTTCCAAAAGAATCTGTCATCAACCTGTTTAAAACAAGAAGGGCAGTTTTTGCAATGTTTTAATTAAGGTTTTTTGGCAGTATCTTTGATAAAGACACCAGTGTTATTCACTACAACTGTACATACAAGCTTAGGGTTCACTGCTTTTGAATTTAACAGCTCAGTTCAAGACATGCTGCTGGAGACTCTTGTTTCATTTCCTTGCACTGAAGGTGCTTACAGAGCAAGATCTTCAGTCGCTGTAGATTACACCAGCAGAGAATGTGACCAGTCAAGTTTGGACCCCATACATTACTGAACAGCACATCTCCCAACAGAGGGGGGAAAAAAACCACAATCCACACACACTTACTTTTCGCCACAGTGGTAAGCTAGTTTTCTCACACGCACTCTGCCTCTGCACAGAATTTGTTAGGTCATAGGTCAGGCTGTAGTAAAAGGAGTCCGAATCCATGAACATTTTGAACAACTCCTCCAACAATCTCTTCTCTAGCTTCTCTTTTTCCTTGCTTTCTTTAATCTGAAAGAAAAGCAATGGCTTTATGTCTTTCTCTTTGATTGAAAGAGACTCCAGCCGTATTTGCTAAATGCCATTTCTAACCTTGTAGGACAAACATTTTCTCATTGAGGATCAGGAGCTTAAAATTCTGAGCAGAGATAAACACAAGGGCTGGCATACTCATGCTACTACTTTAAGCAGAAAGGGCATTCAGTGCAGTCAAACCCTGAAACATACCACTTGAATGTTAAGCTCCAGCAGTTTCAGTCTCAAGAGTTTCTGTGAAATACTGCATCTACTTGTTCTAATTTTAATACTTTCCGGACTTTGAAATCCAAGACATTATGTGTAAAAAGCATTTTGATAAGATTGTATAGTGTTCTCCGAGAACTGTGCATCAAATTTTCTCTCCAATTCTATATGGCAGGAGATGTTTACACAGAGCAATTTGTACAAGTTCAGAATTCCACTAGAAGTGAATCCTGCTAAGATGACACTCTTAGCAATTCTGACAAAATTACATAATTACAAGATGAAAAATCATAGAAGAAAAACAATTAGATAATAAAAAGTTAAACTGAACTTCAAGACAGTAGTTGCACATTCTGCGACTTTTCACTAGTTCTCTTTTTAGGTCATGGTACTCCGCCTGACCATCCACTACAACCTTTGTATTATCAACTAAACGTTCTGAAAAAACAAGAAAACAGTGGAAAGCTTTACCTTCTTTTTATTTGGAGCAGACACATTTGATTTAATTTGAGTAAGAGTCTTCAGCAGAAATTTTGTGTCATCTGGGGATTGTGTAATCTTCTCCGGCTTGTTTATCCCAAAATGGTGTTTTTTACAAAGCTAAATAATGATATTAAATTAAAGCCAATACTTAAATACTCTTTAACAAGTTCAAGGAAATTCTAAGGTCTACAAAAGCAAGCCTGCAATGTCCGCAAACCTAGAGGAGACAGGGGGAACACGGAGGTTTCTATCTATAGCACATTTCTCCCTCTTTCTCATAAAAGGCATTTTCTCCTGCGATTGTGAGAATGTCTACCTCAATTTGACATGACTTGAGTATCCAGACCCAGCTCAACTTCCCACTCAAACTAGTGTAAATTAGTATTACTCACTTGTATTTTCTTTTATCCTTTTTTTTTTGAAAGAGAATGAGACTCCCAACAGTCTACTAACCACAGTATACATCACCTTATTGTACTAGGATTTACTGAAAGTCTTACCATCCTAGTCATTAAGGGGTAGTCAGGAGAGCTGCTTTTTTTGTCAAAAAACAAGGTTCCTGTCACAGTCTACAGCTTTGTCCCTTTAGATGATTCTAGTGGATTCACTTCTGTTCTCAAATGATGTGTTGCTCAATTACACTAATAAAATTTAGCTCTTGTGTGGTTTTTTCAAGGGTCCTTAAGAAATTTGGTTATAATTTTACTGTCATTTCCCCTCCCTAGCAGAACTTGTGATTTCTATTTAAAAAATAAAAACTTCTAATAAAAAGTATTTAAAAAGCACAAAATATTCAAAATGTCTGTATACACCAGGAAAAAGAGATGACACATGTTTAACTATTACATTTCACACTTAAACTTCACTGAAGCAGAAGAGGGAAAGTCAGAATTCACTGAAGATAATCATACCTCTAATTCTAGGTCCTGAGGTTCTGTTTCAGAAAGTGGAATCACTGCAATCTTTGTTATTTTGCAAACCTCGTGGTCTCCTGGAAGTTTGCCAATCAATGCTTTCTGACGAATTAAAAGTAGCCACCATGGTAAATCTGGAAAAAGATTAGTAGATGCTTTGATATGTCTGTCAGGCATATACTTGGATTAGTCTGCCAGAAGCTTCTGCCCAGTGTAAAACCCCTGTCAGGAATCACTTGACTAGAAGAATTCAGTGAATGATGATTTGCTATTGCTATGTATTGCAATTTAAAAAAACCACTCTAAAAAAACTAAATGGCAGTACAATTTGAAAATAATAACTGGAGCTCAGACAGCAAGCTAAGATTTTGCCTTTGTACCTTCCATGGTATATAAAACAGCAAACAAGGCAGACACAGGCAACATGATCACAACATTCATGAGTTAAGAAATCTGTCGAGCAAACATAGACTGCATCATAAAGCAGTTCATGTATGTTTCAAGGCTCACAACATCATTCCCCAAGTATATGCATCTAAGTGGTGTAGAAATTTTTAACGCAAAGATTAACAAAGATACTTGTAGCAGGTGCATTCCATATACACATTCAATCTACAACATTTTAAATTATAGCTTCAATACTTCAAAGAGACAAGGAAAGAGAACATTCCCACTGACTTCTAAATAGAGCCTGCACATTAGCTTCCTAGATTTTAATCTCTTGGTTAGTTCAGTAGCGTGTTAATAGTACACTGGGGTTTTATGAATCAAAAGTTAACATTCCGTTAAGAGGGGTGGAAAAGGCACAGAAAGTCTTGGACACACATATACACTCACTATTTCTCCCTACTGAGAAGCAACCAACTGAGTTTAACTGAAGAGGTCATACACAGACATTAAAAGCCTTCTATGGCAGACTTAAATATGCTTCCACACTTGTGACAGTAGACTCCGTCATGTATTATGCCTTTGAATACAATATACAGCCTTTGGAAAAAAAAAATCTATTTAGAGGCTTTATAGGAAATACAAAGTCTGTTTTCCTTGCTCAGTGAATTCTAATTAGTATTTTATCCTCTGAATGCTTAATAAAAACCCAAGATAACATGTTTAAAGTCACAGGACACCCAGAATTGTTCTCCCTTTCCCAGATTTTCCAATAGACTCCCAGCATAGAATTAAAGCCCGATCAAAATTGTGAGCATCTTTCCAATAATTGCAATTAAAAAACCTTGAATACTGCAACCTAAATCTGACAAGATATGTATAAGCAGCGGTTTCTTCTATCTAAAGAAAACAAATAATCATTGTAAATAGATTGTAAAGGGAGTCCTGCACTGCTACCCAAACACAGCATCAGAATCATAATCTCTTCAGGATCACAGAGACAAGTCAGGTTGGAAGCGATCTCAGGATGTCACCAAGCTCAATCAGGGTCAGCTCTGAGGTTGGACCAGGTTACCCAAAGCCGTGACATAAGCACAGCCTCTTAAAAACTGGTTAAAGGACAACAAACAAGGACAAGACAGTGACAGCAAATGCCAGCAAGACAAGTTATTCTCACTGACAGCAGGTGCAGGAACACGTCTTCTACACAGGTATAGGCAACACAACTTGGAGGACACCTGCCTTTGCCTCCAGCATTCCACCTATCAACCATGGGGGTAAGGTGGAAATAGGAAAAGGAACACAGAAGAAAACACAACAGATCCTATGCAACAGCGATAAGACCAATGAATAGGTATGAAAATCCTTTTAAAAAGGGGAAATTGAAATGAGGAAAGAAGGTCTACCTTTTTCTATATTGCTTTCCATTAAGCAAAACCAATAGTCTCTGGAAACCCAGGGCAATCCAAGCTCAACAGAAGGGTAGTAAAATAGGGCATCCAGGCAGATATTCCTGTTGGGCAGTCCTATAATCTCATCTATTCCCACCTACAGGAAGTTAGCCATACACCTTAGTCCTAATGAGATCACCAGTGTTCATCAACAAACAAAACATACTCCTTTAAGAAAGGATACCACCTAGAGCTCCAGTGAAATAATCAGCAGGATTCATCGGAAAAAAAGTACAACAAAAAAGCATTTCTAAGCAGATACACCTTAGTGAAAACAAGAAAAGAAGAAAATCTCTGGCTACTTGTCAGTTTACCTCATAGTAACAAACCCTGATAGCAGTAAACAAGAATTTAGGAGCTTAACATAGCCAAGTAAGTTCCATATCCTTTTATCATTTTTAAAAATGCACTCAAAGTCTCCTTGGTGTCCATTTCAAAACTCTATTTGTATTATAGCCAGAGCCACAGAACATTAAAAGAGAACAGGAATTCCCCAGCAGATCAAAAGAAAACAGTCAGGAAGTAATTATGCAGATAAAGTATGCCCTAAAGTAAAAGCTTCAACAACAGCCACAGAAGCAGCATATTGTAATTGCCAGCAATATCTAAATAACTGAATCCCTAAATAGAGTGCGTGCTTCTGACATTAAAAAAAAGTAGCTCTGCAGAACAGCTTTTAAAACAAACATAAAGATTAGTTGTTATCTACTTGATGTAGGAGGTATTGTGTGTACAGAACACTACAGCTATGTGTCATTCCAGAATCATGCATGTTTTAAATCATCTCTTAAGATCTAACATTCATTCTTAGTGTTTTATGAACTATGGCAGAGCAGATGGCAACAACTAATTTAAAGCACTGTATCTAAAGCAAGCTATTACCCCCCATTCCTCACTAAAACAGGAATTTAGCTCCTCTTTCGCTTCACTGTCAGCACACCACTGCTGTTTATTTTCCTTAACACTTCCCAAATGATCTAGCATTTAGCTTCCCCAAATGCTTTTGCAGTAACTTTCCTTAAACTGTAAGTTTTTCGCAAATGCTGCTTTTTGCAAATATTTTTATTTTGGCCAAGAAATTCCATGCTACCATTGTCTTATTTTTTGTTACTTGAATAACTTGAAAGCCAGTTGCATGCAAAAAGAATGTTTTATATTGACTGGATGAAGTTTAAAATGGTAGCAGTTACTTCTCACTGAAAATATTTCAGATGGTGAACCACCCATTGTTTCTATCAAGATGCAGAGACATGCTAAAAAAAACCTTTCCTTTCCTGGGGACAGGGAAGGAAGAACTCTGCTTCCTTTCTGTTTACTGAGGCTACAGAACCCTGCCAGCAGCGTTTAATTTGGGTCTCAATTAACCAGCACCAGAACAGCACACCAAATTAATACAAGTACAGACATGAAACTGCATAGGAGTGTGCTTTGACCAAGAAACAGAAAAACCTGTGGTGGCAATGAAAGAGTTAAGGAGAAGTTGGTGGTACTGGTTAAGAAATCCATCTTTGGTTATAGTTAAATATACAGTATTAACTCCGAGCGTATTCTAGCTCTACAATGTTTGATCAACTTGCTGAGTAGTCTCTGATCAAAAGTGATTCAGCTTCAGGCTATCATTACCATTTTAGTGGTTTAAAGAATCTACTTTTTATTCTAACTAAAAATAACAACTTCTTTCCAGTGCTGTATTGGGATTTTGATGAAAGCAAATTGAGTGGCTATGCTTGTATTTTGTATGTGTGCATACTAACTGGCTCACAAAACAAAATTAATATTCTATAACAGAGACCATGTTTATGCAAGAGATGTGCTTGCCTCTATATGGGAAGATCATGCAGAGACAACTTTAACTGTGCATCTGTACCAAGAAAGTGCGCAATGTTCTGTTTCAGTAACTTACCTCCACAACACATCCCAAAATCCTTTTCATTCTATTTCCCATTTTTACTCCACATTTTCTTACAAGTCATTTTGGGATGGGCCAGAAAAAGGTAGGAGACCATATCCTTGAATTCTGATATTCAATCAAGGTTTTGCTGTTTGGGTTGGTGGGTTTTTTTTTCCCCCCCACAAAAAACTATCTTAATGTTTAAGAAAATTCAGTATAATTTGGTAAGAACCAAATGATACTTTAAGGAGACTTGCATCTCCAATGCGAGTATACAGTTATGTCCAGATGTACAACTGACCCTCTCATGGCAAAAATTCTTTAAAAAATTAAAAAATAAGCCTTGGAATATTGGCTAGCTATTTTCTACAAGACTGCTTTCCTGCCACAGAAGCTTTCCTACAAGTTCTCCTATACTAGGCCAGCAATAAAACCAGCAAGATTAAAAGTAAATTAAATCCCATCCATAGTTACAGCAATTTGGCAAAGGTATTTCAATGCTAAATTAAGAACAGCCCAGCACTGACTACAGGGAAATTTCAAGGTCATTTTAGGACTACTCCAGCATTCTTGCATTAAGCAAATTTTTCAAGAACATAAGGATCTATGTCCAAAACATTACAGTTCATATAGGCTTAGTGACAGCTTTAGAGTGCAGTGGTAGCAATTTCAATACTTAAAAGGTATTTAAAGTTTCCAGCATTACTCAGTATGTGCTAAGCATTTTTAAAACACACCAGTACTTCTTTGCAACGTAGCTAATAACAAGGTTCTGAGCAGGACAAGCCCATACAGGCTTCTAGTTAGACAAAAACCCTTCAAATTAAGTTTTCCGATCCTTATAGTCTGGGGACAGGGGAGAAGAAATCAGAGCAACAAGTCCTCCTGTTCCAGATCAGGTCTAGGAGAAAAGCATTTCACCCAGCTTCTGTAGCACAGTACTCTTCCTAAGTCTGGAGACAATGGTCCAGCAATGTTAAATATTTATACAACTTATGCTGATAAAGTTTCCAGGTGACAAAGATTGATAGAAGAATAAGTAATGAAGACAGGTTACTGTTACAGAGTACTAGATGATTCAGGTAGAGGATGACATAAGACTACACCTGAATATGATCAAGAGTTCATTGACAATAACAGGTTTCAAGAGACCTATGGTAAGGCACCTCTGTCAGCCCTCTCATTTTTACCACAGTCCAATAGAGGACATTCATCAGCAACTCCCAGCAGATTCAAAGCAGCAGTAGTTCTCAAAAGAGTAGGGATAAATAGCTGGAGATGGTATCTTTCTTCTGACATTTAAAGGTAGAAAATAAATGTTAACAGAGCAGTTGCATCCCTAAATACCAGAATATTGACAACAAGAAGTATATGAGCAGTTTGTCAGGGTGTCATCTGAACATGGCAGAGCAGAAACAAAATTCTTCCACTGGCCTAAGCAGCAACTGGAGCACCTGAATGAGTATAATTGATTCAGGAGCTCTATAGGACACATGGAAAGAAGACCAGGTATCAGGCTTATTGCCTGATAATCTTAATTTACTTGACAACAGCAAGCTGGCACATGTTAAATGTCACATGCTGAGGAAAGTTTCAACTCAGCTTTCATAAGCAGAGGAAGTGCCTCACAATAAGCACACATGCAAGGATATTTGGTTGCTGTAACATACTAGACCTTCCAGAAAGCATTTGACAAAGTCTCCCCCTTCAAAGGCTTTTATACTAGACTCCCTAGAGAGAACGGGGAAGGCCTTTGTGTGCCTAAGTGCTTGATTTAAAAAAAAATATATAAAAACCACACAACACAAAACATGTTAAAAACAATGATCGAGCATTTTCCCACAGCAGAAAGAGGTCAATGCTGGAGTTTAGCCATCATTCATCATGAACAGCACATGCTGAAAAGCATGGACAACCTGGATGAGAAGAAGAGAAAGTGAGATAGAGTTCTGAACTACATCATATCATCAGATCTGCAAAAGGATGTCTGAATAAATCTGCAGAATGAGCACAGACAAAAATAAGGTGAAATTCAAAGATCATGAAGCAATGCAAGTGGAAAAAGGACACGATCACAAACTTCACGGAGAGATGGGCTCCAAACAATTACTCTCAGAAACGAGACCTAGGGGTTACAGTAATTATGGAGCCAAGCATTTCCTAGAACTAGATCTGTCATATGCTCATGCAGTGGTGTTTTTCCTTCTTCCCCTTTTCCTAGTATGCCACTGCCATCCTGACTAATCTGTTTCTATTCAATAGACCGCAAACACCTGATCCCTTTCAGCACTTAATCCATCCTGCTGTCCTGGAACACACTTGAAACTTTACCTGTATTGATCATATTGCCAGGCACTACTTTAAATGCAGGGTCTAAGCATTCACAAAAAGCAGCACGCAGTAAGTGAAGCAGAGTTTATGGCTAGCTTTCCTACCTGTCAGTAAACGGATATCTAGAGTTCTACCGGCAGAAGAATCTTTCTAGACAAAGCTGGTATGTATCAAAATGAGTATTTATTATGGCTACAGGAATTTGCAGCTGACTAAAGCTAAAAGAGCATTGACCTTATTTTACAGGAAAAAAGTTACTAGAATCAGTTAGACAGGCTTAACATTAAATCACAATGCATTCTACCTCTGCTTCCATTTTAGAGGTATGTCTTACATTTAACTACAAATAAGTTTAAGTGTTCCTTTTACTTTCAAATAGTCATCTACCAAAGTAGTAATTATTATCCAAGTTTTCATATAGCATTGAGAATTCAAGCCTTTATTTTTGTGAACATTTTCATCATTAGTTTTTGCACTCTACCATAGGAGAAAACAAAAACCTGCTTGAAAGGATTATTCAAAAAGGTGCAAGAATTCTATGCATCTCACATGGAGCCTCAGATAGAACTTCAAACACAAATT
Organism: Pterocles gutturalis; assembly: GCF_000699245.1. Lineage (NCBI taxonomy): Eukaryota > Metazoa > Chordata > Aves > Pterocliformes > Pteroclidae > Pterocles > Pterocles gutturalis. The sequence goes on from NW_010116344.1 coordinate 34,958, forward strand.
TCCACTCTTTGTGAATGCAGTTCACCATTTTTACAAGACAGTCACAAACCAAAATACATACACTGAAAACCAGAGGGAATTTTCATCTGCAGCTATAATGTAAAGACTTTGACAAGTTCATATAGTCTGAGAGTCCTCCTCCATTGCAAAGAACACCACATAATTCCATTTGAGCTACACAGTATTATTTGTAGTACCACTGACTTTAAAACAAAGTGCATTAGCAGTAAAAAACAAAACCATCCCCCCCACCCCCCAAAAAACACATACCTGTATGAAGCTGAACTTTACCAATGACTCCCTCAACCAGGCCTAGACAAATGGGATTCCAAGCCAAAAGAAGATCAGTGGCTGCAAAAAAGAACAAAGCTCATGGTTAGGGGTTTTGGTTTTTTTAAGTAAACTCAACAGGACAATTAACCCAGTGATGGTCATTCTCTCCACTTTCCCCACTTTAGAGGGTAGAAAATACACTACAATTCCTACAAAAAGATATATATGCTGTTCAATTTTTGCTTGTTACCAAGGAGCTATGACCAAATTACCAAACCCAATTTAAAGCCCTACCAATATCTTTCACAGATATTTCAAGAAAAAAAAATACATAATTGTTTTGGGCTATGGTAATTCAATTTAATGGAGGCTTAATTTTTCTAATATCCATCAGAATCTGTCACTTAACCGAAATTTTACATGGCTATAGTGAAACTGAATACAGGTCATTAAGTTAATAATACAGCTTCAAAATCCTAGCAGATGTTAATTTTCAGCCTCAGCGCTCTCTCATACCTATCTAATGACTATTAATAGTTTCACATCCCTTTCTGTATACATGCACACACACACTTCCTCCTTTGTTAAAACACTCTCACAACTACATGGAACACCAACATATACAAAAGGAAGTTTTAGGTTTACAGTTCTCCTACTGTTAAGAAATTCCAGTGAACCACACAGGACGAAGAGAAAGCAAGAAGGCAACACTATCAGCTTCGTAATCTGTGAAGGGTATTCCTCTCCCCATACATTCAAGCCATTGCTTGACACAAGTCAGTAGGATAATAAACATGAGAATTAGCCTATGGTCACACACACCCCCCTTGTTGATATTCAGTAAGAGTTTCTCATGGTGTAGCATCTGTTCAAGTATTCAAGACTCTGGGAAAGAATAAATTTCAGAAGTCAAAACATAAGTGAAGAGAAACAATTAAAAACAGTTAATATCTGTGCAGGACAGAACAAAGGCCATGGAGGAGAGAAGGTTTTTCTATACCAAGAAGGACAAGAAGTTTGTTATTACCTACCAAAGCCTCACTTGTCCCAGGGTGGAAGAATTTCTCCTATTTTAGCATCCAGACAAATTAAATACCTTAGCTCCCAGTATAAGTAGACAAACATTTAAAAGAACAAACTCACACAACATCCTAAGATACAGAAGGGCACAATCATCCACCTACACACACTTTATTTACAAGGCATTAGTTTCTTCTTGGAAGTCTAAGATCTGCAGATGACAACTGATAGTCAGATATTTATGTACTTACTTTCAAACACCAGTGTCCTCCTTGAACTCTTTGTAATTCAGACTTTGCTATTTCAAGAACATTTATTCTAGCTTTCAGTATAACATTTAATAGTAAACCAGACTCAGCTAATTTCATCATTAAATACAAGCATTTACATGAGATGCAATAGAAATGGTTTAAGTCAGGATAGATCTAAATTTAACTCATTTAAATGGAACATATCACACGTGCTTTTACACAGACAAGCAAGAACTAAGAACACATCATAGCAGAATTTAAAGAGATGTTCCCAGGACACAGTACAGAGCTACAATTAACATATATAACCAGGCTGTACCCTTTAATGGACTATACCTGCAGAGAAACTCCTGGTTCTTCCCGTTTCACTGCAAGAGTGGACAGTTACTTGGTCTGTACAGAACCCAGTATGAATCATGCCATAACTAAATTAAGTTCTTAAAGAGACTAATACAGATAGATGAGCATGAGGAAATAAGTCAGTGGCTATGACAGCATGAACAGTTTGATTTATTATCTAACCTTGCTGAAGTACCTCAACTCATCTTGTATCTGTATGCCAAAGACTTGTGCTCATACAAAACAAGTTTTAGGACAGCCTGAGCTCAGAGTTTCAATCTAAATAATGTGCAAGAGCATCTGTATGCCAAGTGGAAAATCTGCCCTACGAAACTTACAGGAATGACGAACACAGGCAGCTTTCCTTGCCCCCAGATCTTATACCTTTTTTCCCAGTTCACCCACACAACCCCAGAGTCTTGTGTTCACCCCTGGGAACTTTCTAGAGCTGTATTGTCTCAGAAGACTTAATCTACTTTTTGCTATCTTTGCAATTGATTTACACATTTGTATTCCATTGTGAGAGCTAGAAACCAGCTAGATACATCAAGCACTCAAGAAAGCTAGGCACGGAAGGAATTTAAAGAACCAAACCACTGAAGGCTTACCACAGCTACTACAAACCTAGTAACCTAGAATAAACATCTTTTTAAATCACTGATTTCCTGCTATGACAAGATATTAGTAGGAAAGCTCTGGACACTAAGTGAGGTTTTCTTCTAGAAGCTTAAAAGAGGAAAAATTAGAAAACAAGATTTTGTTTCAACCACAGATAAGGAAACAATAGTTTAGACTTGTGTGCAAAAGGACATAATGAAATTGGTATCAAGGACTGTAGTAGGTGTAGTGGGTCTTATGGAGCTGTTCTATTAGTTTTGTGGATTACTCTAACATATGTAGCCCTAGACATAATCATACACAACTGTCATGGTTACATGGTTACACCCAGCCAGCAGCAAATACCACGCAGCTGCTTGCTGACTTCCGCATCCCCTGGGATGGTGGAGAGAATTGAGGGAGTAGAGGTAAGACTTATGGGTTGAGACAAGATCAATTTAGTAACTGAAACACAAGAAAATTGAGAGTAATAACAATCCAAATACGCAAATGAGTGATAGACAGTACAACTGCTCACCACCCTACAACCAATGCCCAGCCCATTCCCGGCTAACGATCCTGGAGCAGAGAAAGTCCTGAAACCGCAATCCCAGAAAAAAAGAGAAGAGCCCAAGAGAGCAAGAAAGCAAAGACAAGGGTGGTGGGAAGTTTGCACTGGGCATGACATTGGATGATATGGAATATACCATTTACCAATTTGGGCTTCAATCCTAAACCTAAGCTTGAATCCTTAGCCACTAACAGTGGGCTGTGCTCTGGCTATGCTCCCTCCCAGCTCCTTTTGCACCTGCACACAAGCAAAGCATGGGAAGTTGTAAAGTCTTTGGCTTAATGTAAACATTACTTGGCAACAACCAAAACATCAGTATGCCATCAACATTCCTCTCAGCAAAAATCCAAAACATAGCCTCATTCTAGCTACTATGAGGAAAGTTAACTCTATCCCAGCTGAAACCAGGACAGCAATGCCTCAGACTTCTACAGGAATAGTTATCCCTTGTAGCACAGAGACATAATGACAACTGGCTCCAAACTTTGACTCCTATGTTCACTTCAAGTGTAGACAAGCTTTGGGAAAAAAAAAAACACGCATTTGGAGCTAAATGCACATTACACTAAGAGCTTAAAAGCAAATACAGATCTACCAGCTGGTCAGCACTGTCTCTTGAGATAAGTGTGATTATCAAGCTACCAACGGTGAAGGCTGACTGTTTGAAGAAACTTTTCCTTAGGGCAGACAGGGCATAGGAAAAAAAAACAACACATACATATTTAGCAACATTTGGAGATCAACATTTTTTTTCAGTGTCCAAGAAAACCTAGAGGCAGAGAAGTTTTACAGGAGAAATGCCTGTAGGCATACTAATAGTGGAATCACACTGACTTCCTTTGGTGACAGTATCACAAGATTTTTTTTTAACACCTTTTCTAGAGAACTGCCTATAGAAAAGTATGTGTGACAGCATAGAAGCAAGTTCTTTTAGCTAAATAAAACAACTGGTTCTGACCTTCTGATCAGAACTTTGTTACTGGTTATAGCTCAATTTCCTGTGTGACAGCCATATAAACCAAGAGCCAACACCCAGTCGTGCTGAATAAATATCACTACAGTAAACACCAATATGAACCTCTTGCTCTTGAAGAGTACACTCTGGAAATCTAAGACTGATGAACCAAATTAAAAAGTTTAACTATAATACTCCCACCCACCCCAAAGAATATGGGCTTTCATACTGAGTGCAGTCCTATTTCCCCTGTTATGCGAGAAGCCACCTCCAACTTTTGTCTAATACTGTAAAACTGTTCAAGAGTGTTTGCTTTCAGTCATTTAGTCTGTCTGGCAATTCTGGCAGCAGCAATGTTCAGCCACCATCTTGTATCTTTGAAAATTATAACCACTTAATCTTTGCTTATGTAACAATTTTAAATATACTGAGATCCAAGAAAGTTAACTGCAAGCCTGTAGATCAGCCTTTAACCACAAAATACAGCAGTATTTAAGAGGCAGTATAAACTGGTAAACAGTGATACGTTACAGAAGGTATTACATCTTTTTAAAGCCAAGGGGGAATGTAACAATACAAAACAAAATCCTCCGTTAAAAGTTTTCAGAGAGCATACGTAAAAGACATCTGGCCCCACTTCTGACTGCTGAAACAGCATATGGCAAGTCTGATTTTTTCTTTTTCTTAAATAAATGCCTTGTCAATAAGAATTAACTACCACAAGGCTCTATCAAAAGAAACACTGGACTTTACCCCCAAAACAGACAGAACGCTTTGAGACACAACCTGAAATACAAGTTATCAATACAGTTACTCTTGCTTCCCCATACAAACCTATCTTCCTGCAGATGTCACACCAGTATTCTAGTGACCTATTAAAACCCAGCCAGCCTGGAATAAAGACTTTTCAGCCCGAAACTACAATACAATGTTGTTGAAATAGACCTCTTACCATATTGTGCTGGTGATAATGAGCACTGTCAAAATGGTCATTGTCCTTCAAAGCAGGGTAGGAACCTGTGTACAGAAAGAATCACTACAAGCAGCAAGTTGAGCCCCATGTATGCTTCAATTTGAGAGAATTGCCAGGGTTTGACAGGCCTTAATACATGCCTTTAATATTTTGAGGTACATACTTGCTTACCAAGTTTCCATCGTGAAGTTCTAAATTGCTTGTTCTTTCCCTTATCTCACAAACTAAATTCAAGCTGTTAAAATAAACATTGCCTCTTTTTGCACATTGCTGCCAGTGATCAGCAATCACTGACGATACATTTACCATTCACAGTGATTGTATCACCATTGTAGTCACAGGCACAATAGACTTCCATCACAAATTTGGAACAAAACCAGCTTTGATGTGATTACTTCCACCAGAGCTTACCGGCAGTGATACAGGGCCAGGCAATGCCAGATAAGTTTTATTTAATTCTTTGTGTTCACACACAAACACTGAAAAAGGTGATACAAAAGTAACTTGAAAAAGCATCAAAAACCAAAACTGCTTTCTCTTTCTCCAGTCCACCACCAGCAGAGTTGGTCCCAGGTCAGGCACAAATTCTGATAAGAAAACAAACCCTCTGCTTGGGGATAAACCACTTGCTCAACACTGCATGGCTCCAGGCAAGTCTGAAGAGTTAAAGAAGGCAGGCTGTCAGCTTCCTTTCAGGAGAGGGCAGGAAGAAAAACATGATTTAATTTGTAATCACTTGAATCCAGCCCTTACAACTGAGCCGCAGCCTGGTTCAATCCATCAAACCGCTATAACTACTTATCTTCCAATCTCACTGTAGTTCAGGGAGTATACTCCTCCCATCTTCCTCAAACTTTGCTGGCTTTCAGAAATGGACACTGGCTAGAAAATATTTCCTGTCAGTGCCCTCAGTATGAAAACACAAAATGTCGCTGAACTTCAAACTCAGTTCATATGTAAGTATATAAAAACATAAATGTACACCATTTCTCAATAATTCTTTCCATAGCCTGAGAGAGTAGCAATTCTCACCACTCAACACAAGCAATAGGCATTTATATATAAAAAGTAAAAGCCAAGTAACTCACTGTAAATAGCTGAAGTAAGTTTTTCAGCTCTGCTAATGTAACACATGAAACGTGAATGTTAACTTTTAGGAAAAATGTTCAATACTATTTTTAAATAGATTTGAGATTTCTTTCTTTAAATTGTGTCTGCTTCAGATCAAAGACAACTACAAGACTATTATTAGCACTATTTGACCTTTATGACCCTTGTGGCTTTTCAAAAGAAAGTCTGCTTCCAAGTCCCAGTTCATCTTTGAATAGTGTTCTGAAATATTAGCCAGGATTACGAGATTACAAATTAACTGGGAAGACTTAAGAGTATAAACTTGAACTTCTTACTCTTGGAAGAAATAAAGTACTACTTACACAAGCAAACTTGGGCTAATTAAGTTTTCCTTTCAGCATAGATTTTGAAATTTATATTTAAGCTACTATGATACTCCTCTGTCTTTCTGCAATTAAGACATTTAGTATGACAAGTACAAGCTCTTAATTGTCATGAATTGTTAACTTTATTTACCTGTGTATTTTCCAAACTTTAAGCAAGTTATTCCTTCAGCTGATCACCTGTTTTCATAGTCTTTAATTTGTCATATATACAGCTTGCACTGTCTGTGTTACAGTCCTGAGAGCCCTCAATTACTTATCATTTAAAAGCATTGCTTTCCAAGAGACAAATGAAATCACCTCTAGTTCCCAATCTGTGTCCCACCCCCCCCCCCCAGCCCTCCCTCGCCACACACACACACACCCCCCCATACCTTAAGAAGCCTACAGCCAGGCTACACCAGGAAGATTTCAGAAAAATCACAGTTAGTCTTCTCATTGCTACTGCACCTTACAGCCTTGCTAGAAAGCCTGCCTATCCTCCAGTCTCCAATGACAAGAAGCATGTTTTCCAAACAGCAATTCAATGCAAGCTTCTTACAGAGTGCCTGTCTCAGCTGTGGAGGCAGAGTGCACTACAAAGTACACATCTACCCGCTTGTGTCTAAGAAAATGAAACAGTGACTTAACTTCTTTGGACATTTTTCTTCAATACTCCCAAGTTAAACTAGATGAACAGGAACAGTTCATGTACAATTCAGGTTGTTTAGTGACAGATTTAAAGCAGTGGGGATGAGAGCATACAAGTTTGTATTATTACTGTAAAAGCAGGATGCAAGTCCCAGAGAAAGTACCTAGCAAAAATGAATCTTTACTACTCACTTTAATAAAGAACACTTCTTTGTATTCTGTTGCAGTTGTAAAATCCCTTGAGTCACCAGGCATTGCTCAGGAAACTTAAAACATGCGGAAAGTGTTCAGCTGTCTGGAGAGTATCCAGTATTACAAGTAATTGCACAAGGAACTCCCATACCAGTTGTTGTTACCAGGTGAAACATCTTCCCTCCAAACAGAATTTGACCCGTAGATCAGTGGTCTCCAAACCTTTTTGATCACATACCACATCAGTAAAAAATATTTTACCATGCACCCCTAATATATATGTTTATAAATTATATACTAGTTCTACTGTACTAATATTATATACATTATAAAACACACACAAATGTTTTAAATGGATGACACATAAATAGTGTTTATTTCATCTTTATTAATGGCAAAACATATTTTCTTCCAACACCCCAATGGATTGCCCTGTGCACCTCGCTTTAGAGACCACTGCTGTAGGTGGCTAAATGTGTGCAACAAGCTGTTAGATGTGTTTCAACTGCTTTAAATTAGCATCACCTCTCACCCCTCCCACACACCTGTAAATACCATTCAGATAAGTGACCAGCCCTGACTCTCTTAAAATGCGAATAGGCACTAAGCCACCAAAGCTCAGTGGGCTGGGTTTTTTTTTAACTTTTGAAATTCCCTTTATTATTCTACACTGCTGAACTCTGCCAATAAACACATACTTTCTCAGAAGTGATACAGGTAAGGAAACACTATCCTTCATCCTTCCAAAAGGAACAACACTGTACTAATTAGTATTACAGAACACCACACATTCCCATTTTCAGCTGGTATTTCCAGGCACAAGTTGTTTGTGGCCATATCCTTAAAGCTAGGAAAGCAGTAGGTGGTCTGCAATTTTTTTAAATCTTATTTACTTTTTAAGAGGGAAATTATCAGAAAGGCAGGAAATTTTATCCAAACCTACTTACAAAACTGACAGTTTAAACACCACATTCACTCATTCTGAAGATAATGCTGTTTTAAAGAGTTTGCTCAACAGTTATCTCACAAGAGAATGCAAGAAAGCTATCCCACCCTCAAACGATTTACATATAAACATTAAGCAGAAGGATTTAATAATTATGAAAAATAGTTTGTTTTGTTTATCACAGAACTGACTTATGTTAATGCTTCTTAAGAGCCATGAGAGAAATACTGGTATAGCTGTGGCAAGCCAAGTGTGCGCAAGGTAAGGTTCTACATCATTGTCACCTTTTCTTCTCACTCCATAACTAGTTTTCCTCTAAGGCTGCCCAAGTAATCACGCTCAAAGCAGAAAAAGAATTACAGATTAGGAACCACCATTTCAAACACTAAATAGGGGAGTCATACTCAAGAACTTGGCACACGTGTTTCAGAAAAAGAAGGTAACGGGTTTCACGCCACACACACCACAATTTTTTTTTTAACCTGTTGGGGACAAATTCACTATTTCATCGAACACCAACAAACAACATATCATTTAAACATTACTGCAAGACATTTCAGTATACGGAAAAACTTAAGCGTTAGCCATATGTGGGAAAGTTGCTGTTTTTCCTAAACTGAGGAACAGATAGGGAGAAAAACTGAAAGTTAACATTTAATGACAAACCAGTATATTTGCTACTTACATTTTGCAACTGCTTCTTGGGCAAGGTCTAAATTTGGCCCAGAATTCTGTTTTGCACAACGCTGGCATTGCATCTCAGTATGATCTTGCCTACTATCCCCTATCATTATCAGAGATAAAGACTACATTACTCAAAATAGACCATAAGTTTTTGAGCTCAAAGTATGTTCAAGTGGCTTGTTTTCAGTTTTTCAAAGACACAATGAGCACTGCTTCAGGGCTTCTATTCAACTAAGATTTCTTCCTTAAAAGGAAGAACCTAAGTGTTCAAGTGGAATTCCATTCATTTCAGTTCAGCTTTTCAGGAAGAAAATGCTCTCCCAGTTTTTATTGGGAAACAAGCGAGGGGTGTTTGGAACAAGAATATACAACCGATCATTGAGCATTAATATTGCTGTTTACTAAAGCAGAGCTTTCATTTAAAAAAAGGGTTTTCTACCATTTCCAAATTTCTTCTCTAGAAGTCCATCAAACTATTTCTTCTCATCTTAATATTTGCTCCTATAACATTGTTTCCTATGAAGACACGTGAAATGCAGTGACTTTAACAAGTAAGGATATAGTTAGAACATGGTCAGCTAACAGAACTGATGACCATCAGCTGGAAGTGTTAACTCCACAGACAGAAATAAGAACACTTCACAAAAGGTTTAAACAGAAATCGGGGGAAGAAAAACCTGCACATACCCATAGGCACAGCCCTCTTCAGTGGACTCTGTTTTCATATTCTAACTTTCAGCAAGTGTTATTTCCTGGTTAAGATTTGCGAATTATACTTGCAAGAGTAAGCGATGTGGCTAAATCACAACTGAAAATAAACTGGGAAAACTTTGTCATTGTTGTTTGTTTCAATAAAGAGAAGAGTTAAATCATACTAGATCAAGTTAGATTACCATAGCAGGACAGTCGGTTTTCAAGAAATACAGATCTTGTTGCACATGTGAATTTCTCAATTAGAATAACCATATGCATTTTTGTAACAAACCCAGAACATTCAGTCAATGGAATTACTTTCTCAGTAGTTCACAAGTTTGTAGCAAGTTTAACACTTAATGAGAAGCAAATTTTGAGTTACCAAATTTGTATCTTGTTCTTTAAAAACCTCTATCTATATTAAAAATTAATGTTCTTTATAACAATAAACATGAATCATTAAACCTCTCAAATCTTTGAGACATTTGAGGGAAAAAAGTCCACTGGCAAACTCTAAGCCCTGAGTCTCAATACACAACAGAATGAGTTTCTGAAACACACATTCAATATTTAGTTGAGATGAACTTGAGACCTATTTGATATTGCACTGAAGAATTAGCTTCTAAAAGGAAATTCTAAACCACCTCCTGAGAAGTCTCACAGTTCAAGGGAAGTATTTAGTGGAAGTTATTGCAGTCCCTTGACATCTCAGTGTTCCTATTTTGAAGGGAAACAGTTTGGAAGAGAAGCAGGAGAAAGTGTTTTCTTAACCCTCTTTCCTTACCAGCAAATGCCCCACTACCGAATCACTTCCTGAAGTCATCCAAAACATTCAGGAAATGTGTCTTAAAAAAACCTCTCAGCTTCAGAAACTCCAGAATTAAACGTTCCTTCCAGAGCATAACTTCAGCAAGACAAGGTGTCTCCTGTATGCTTACTAGTATCAACTAAAGACCACTAAAAAAACCCACCACATTCTAATCTACAGCAGTTGTTTTGAAAGAAGGTAAATGGCATATCAACTAAATGGTCACCTTTTAAGTTTTAAACTGTCTGAGCTGCAGTAAGTCACAAGTTTTAATGTTCCCTTACACATACAGCTGAAATATCACCCACATTGTTAAACTGTGAAAGAACCTAATAAGAACAACAGTATTTAGAGCTTGATAAACCACACGCCTTTGATACAGATGCAGACCCTTCTTAACTGAAAGGCTGCTACCTGACAGTGGCTTCTGTTCCAAATATTTCAGTTGCAGTTAGTCTGCAATTTCCTATTCACTATTTAGTTATACTAACCCACAACAGATCAAAGATGAAACTAACCTCTGCTACAAAATACAAGCCACAAAAATCCACCTGAATTACAGATTCAGTTTAATCCTGGCTAAAAGAAAAACTTTTTCTTCACAAAACAAGCAACTTTCAGATCACACACGCACCAAAAAGCAACAGCATATCAAGCTTAAAAGGTTTTTCATGTATTTAAAACCAAAAGTCATTTCAGCATGGGCAGGAATTCCAAGACACCTATGCATCTCAGTTGGGACAAGTTAGGCATTTCTAGACCTCTTCACATAAGGAAAAGGGGAAGAAAAAAAAAACAGGAATAGTCTTGTCATATTCAACTTGTCTTCTGCTACTAAGACTCGACAGGAAATTAAACAAATCTTGAGGTGACATGTTTCTTATTTCTCACTAGATTAGGATGTAGCATACTATCAACCCATTTAAATCTCAGGTTTAGGTTTACTATGGTCTGTAAAAAAGAATCATGGATGGAATTACAAAGTAGATCTTATTTAATTAAAGTAGAAAATAATTTATCTCTGGTAAATACATTTGAAGATCGCACCTCCCTGTCAGAAGCTACGAAATTGACTCATGTATGTAATATTCAATCAGATGAAGAATATACAGCAGCCCACCCCCTCTCCCCTAGTCCTCTGTTCTCTTTTGTGAGAAGGAACAAACAGCAACAGGGGACTATCTGCTCAAGATTTTTTAAGCATACATTCTTGCTTGGTTGCAGCTAATACAGATCAGTTCTGACATTTGGTTTGTCATGTACACCAGAAGCATGTTGTGCTGACAACTAAGAAACAGTATGGAAAAGAAGGAGCAGAATGAGCAAGCAAAGGTGAGAAACAGTTCGGTAACATTGCAGCTAAGAGTGTCCAAAAGCAGCTTGAGATTCTTTATGAAGTAACTCTAAATATGGAGAGATTTTTTCTAAAGCTACAACTATCTGCTCTAACATATTTTCCAAAACAGCAGTTTCTAAGACATACTACTGAAATCCAGGAAGTCAGCTTTGTATGAAATAATTTGGCAACACGAATTCAGGCCATCATCCCTCAGAGCCCTGCTTGGGGCTGTTCTGTAGCCTTAAACCTACAGCTATTGGCATCAGTGGCACTGCTCCTTACACCATCCATTAGATCAAGGCCTTCACTTGAGCATTTACAGGCGTTAGACTTCAAACAAAGGAACTGCTCTTCTCCTCCAGGCTACAATCATGAAGAACAGCTCAGGAATTCTAACAAGTAATTTGTACATGACTCCTGTAATGCCTTTGAGGGGTAAGGCAAGCACACATAGCTAGAATATTATCTGGCCTTATGATTGGTGATTCAGAGAAGACTTCACACTACCAGACAGACACCCAGTCTGAAACCTCTCTCCCCTGATACTCTGAAAATACTGTTTGATAACGTCTCATTAAAATAAAAATATTTAAAAGGCATTGCTTCAGTTGCCGATTCACAACTGTTTTCAGCAGAAGAAAACCAATACTGTAACAATCATCTGCGAAAGTGTTTAAAACAAACAAATGCTCTTCTGCCTCTAGTTACAGCTCCAGAGGGAAGGCACAACTTAACACCCCCTTACTCTTACAAGCAGAGGTGATGGCATCCTTGAGCACAAAGTCCCTAAAAGCTGTGTTAGAATAATTCCAATCTATGTATCACTCAAAGTATCTGGTAGGGTTTTTTCTCCCAGGTGGTGGGAACCAGCATTACTACACTGGTTTTAGCAGCAACTATTCCACATCTTGTTTAGTCTGTCATTACTGCCCAGAGTACTAAGAAGGCCAGCACAATGGTAACAGAAGTTTTCACCCCATGAAATAGTCTTATTCCTTTTTCTGATGATAAAAAAATGGTGAGAAGAATTCAGTGTCTTCCATACTTTTGCTCTTTTCTATATATGTATACACACGCATATATAAATACAAAATTTATACTGGTAACATCAATAAAATGATGTGTGCAATCTGTGTAGAGCTACCACTCAGGAGCAGCCAAGCAGGGCATAAGCCGAGTAAACCAAGAGTGAAATCCTGACAAAGACCTGATGTGAAATAATCAAAGCATGGTTGGACAACATATGTTTTTTCACTACACTGAAAAAAAAGTATGCTGTAGACAGCTAAATTCCTAACAAAATCTATGATGCCAAAGTGATTCATGCATTTCCTGCAGGTAACTCATTAGCGCTTTCACTTCAGAGGAAAAAAAACACCAGAAACATCTTGTAAACGTAGGCAGACATCCTTCAAACTAGGGCCAACCTCAGACTTTGCTTATAGCAAATATTTACCAAGGGCTTTTTTTGCCTTTTTTAATTCAAGCTGTTCTCTCCATGATTCACAGAGGTCAGAAATTCAGCTTTCAAGATTAGCAAATTTCTGAACATGCCTTTATGGTTGAGGGAGGAGAGCATTACAAAGCTCAGCACCAGATCTTTAGATTTAGACATCATATCAAGCAATACTTGGCAAGGTTCGCCACTATTATCTATCTCAATTCATGAATGTGCAAAGATTAATTCAGAGCAGCCTTTGTGGGACAGAATAAAACCAAGGCCTCTAAGTCTCTACTTATTTTTGGAGGCCTTGGTTTTATTCCACATATAGTTAGATTACAGTCTTCTAACAGACTATTAAACATGTCAATGAACACAAGTTATGACTTTGTTTTTTTTAATACGGCAGTGACTCATCCCACAGTAACCCATTTGCTCATTTCTGTGCAGTGACCTTGATTATAAATGGTCAAACATAATAAATTTGCAAACTTGAGGCTATCCAGCTTTGTCTTAATAGAAGCAAGAGCTACTGATCCAAGAAATACTTCTTGTGAGAGAAGTGTTTTTCTTGGTTTTACTTTCAACATGCTAAAACACTTCATTTCACAGCCCTAGAGCCCACTTTCAATAAGATGATTCACATACAAGGTTGTAAGAATAAAACTACAAACACATTGAAATGGTAAATCCTGACTAACAATCAAAGAGTTTCAAGCAGACTAGGAGACTTCAATATCACATTACCTTTCATTAATCTGTAGGTCACACACAATAGGGATCACATGGATACTGGCTGAAAATTTAAAAGGTAGGCTAAGGACAAAAACGCTGCTGAAGAGCATGTGGACAAACTGCTGGGCACTGGCAAAGCCTCCATGAAGGCAGTGGATGTGAAGAAAAAAAAAAGTCACAGCAATGGCTGTATGAAAACTAGTGACTGATGCTTTTAAAAAGTAAAGCTTTCAAACAACAACCTCCATATCTACAGTTTGCTAGTTTGTGCTTTTATTACTCTGGGACAAACAAGAGCTTTTATGCCTATGCAGAGGATTATAACCACAGCAAATCTAAAACTGGGGGGGGATCCCCACAAAAATATGCATTTCATTGACCATCAATATTCTTCGCTAGCTTAACATCAAGTATTTCGTAAAGCGACTTATAAATTAAAGTATTACTGGACTTTCAACCACAAGTGAAGCTGATGGACAAGAATAAGTCACGTTAACTTGAGACAGACTGTAATTTTATCTAAGAGATGCAAACAAATGGCACTGACAAGACGAAAGGATTGGCATGACTCAAACATGAAAACACAACAAAAGACAGAGCAGTATGAAAAACAGTTCTTTAGATAAACTCAGATAAAAATAGTCTTTGATGTTGACCTATAAAGTCACTCCAGCCTTTTAAAAAACCTCATGAAGTGTCCTGTATTCAGATAGCCAACCTGGTCACATGCACTGGCTATTTTGGCATAACATGGATCCCAATTTTAGAAAGCTGCAAGTAATATCTGTGCAACCTGACATATATTTGGTGAAACATCCAACTCTTTAGAGTATTTTTAACTTATAAGCAGGTACACCAGAGGTCTTTATGTTTAAGCTACACATAGTACTCAAAGCAAGCTAATTTCGAAGCATGATATTTCTTTTCATGGACACCTTTACTGACTAACCTCCCAGACATATTGTGATTACCATTGTTTCAAAATTTCCATTAACACAACTCACTATATCTACAATCTTTGTTCCCCCTACCCTCTCCGCAGCCTGACACTAATACACACAGCCCCCCTCTGTAATTATCACTAATACTGCCCACAGACACTATGAAAATGTGAGAGCAATTCCCAGGTGTAGACACCTGTTCAATTTCTCCTAAAAGAAGAGACCACAGAACACATTTGCTCAAAGCCACAACCACCATTTGTCACAAACACCGGCCAGCATCCCTCAGGTAAGGCTGACACCCGCACAAGATGGCCCTTCTCCTTAAAGGATGCTCCAGCAAGGGTGACCGCGTCCATTTCAACATTATAAACTATTCCGGTTACACACAGGGAGCCGGCAGGGGCAGCCCGACTTTATTTTACAGAGAAACAAACACACCGTGCCAAAAAAAACACCACCTCAGCCCGCAGAAGGTCCGTTCCCCGGCGGGTCACCAGTACCAGGACACGGTACGCGGGCAGCTGCGGGGGGCGGCACCTCCAAGGAGCCCCCTGGCGCCCAGACCCTGCCGCCCCCCGCCCTCACTCAAGGCTGGGCACCG
>NW_010116345.1:0-364 GCF_000699245.1 Pterocles gutturalis
CATTCAGACGTGGATGCCTTGAGCCTCCTAAGGACTTGGTGAGCTAAGCACGCATTTACTACCTTCGTTTGACAGATAAGGGAGCCAGCACGGTTTGTCCAAGACCCCACTGTGCCCGAGCGGAGGAGTGAGAACTCTGCCCTGCCCATCAGGCTGTGCCACTTGCCCACGCTTCAGCCTCTCCTCCCTTCCATTTACTCTCCGGGTGCTTTGCAAATGTAAGGGCTGTAATTTCATATCCCCGCGCTCCAGAAGTATCGGTCCGGTGCCTTTTGTAGTTTAGCCACAGCCCAGGAACTTGCTCATTCCCTCGCATACTCTGCCCTGCCTCTGCGTGAACCTACGTCTTCCTTGAGCAATGAGA
>NW_010116346.1:0-312 GCF_000699245.1 Pterocles gutturalis
CGGCTGGACCCTGACTGGGAGAGAAAAGCTTTCCTTACGGGGCTCCAGCCTAGAGACACTCCCCAGCACCCCTGGGGATGTGGCAGGGGCTTTGATGAGCAGTGAGTTGCATGCACAAGGGACTGGCAGGGCTGGGTGAGCTGTGTGCACGGCCAGAGGCTGGTCACACTGGGGGGGTCCCAAGGGGAGCACGGGGGAGTGGGCCTGATCCTAGCACCATGTGCTGCATTCCCAGGAGGGCTTTCTAAGGGCAAAGGGGTGCACAGCACGGGTAGGGGCTCGGGGCGGGCGGGACCCTCAGGCAACCCCTCC
>NW_010116346.1:358-769 GCF_000699245.1 Pterocles gutturalis
GCCTGTGGGGTCCATGGGGCACGCAGCCCCCCACCGGCAGCCTGTTCCGGGCTGCCCCAGTGCAAATGCCCCCCTTAAGCAATGCAACCCCTCAGGCACAGCTCTGATCCCAACCCCGCTCTGCGCGCTTGCACACACACTGGCACACACGGGCTCTTGCACATGCTGGACCCCTCGCACATCCCTCCCACAGCTGAATCCGCCCCCTGCCCCAGCAGCTCTTGCACATGCAGTGCTCCCCACCGCGACGGGCTCTTACAGCTGCCTCGCGGAGGGGGGATGATGCACACGCACCCCCAGGATGGGAGGCTGCAGATACACCCACCCCACCAGGTTCTTGCACACGCACCTTTGGGGCAGGCTCTTGCACACACCCCCGCCCCGGGCACTTACACAAGTACTCCCCTCACC
>NW_010116347.1:0-17945 GCF_000699245.1 Pterocles gutturalis
GGTCAGACTGACAGGCCTGTAGTTCCTGGGATCCTCCTTCCAGGCCTTTTTGTAGATGAGTGTTGATATATATTAGCAGAAATAAAAATTTGTATAACGAGTGCCTTTCTTTCAACTTCAAATTTTGTGGGCTTTGTTTTTATTTTTAATGAGAACCTAGTTTGAAGAGAGACTTTCACATTCCTATAGTTAAGAAAAATACAGCTAACAAACCATCTTTATATTGTGGATTATTTAGCTAGAAAAGGTTATCTTATTTTGCAGTTGTTGAAACTTTTTTCATACAATTTTAGAAAAGAAATAAAATAGTAAGCATTCATAAATATAAGTGTAATAGAGTCAAGAAGTGATGGAATGGAATAACATCCATTTATTTAGCAATACTTCTATTATGGAACTTTGTTAAATATTTATTATTTTAATTAGAACAAAAAAGGTTATGTAAAAGAAACATTTTAAATAGTGTACAAGTTATTTCTTTTGTCAGTCTGTTGATGAACTCAACAGGCATTTATTGGATAAAATTATGTTGCTGCAGGATTTAGAATAGCCCAAAAAGATCATGGATATCATAAGTACAAGGTATTCCTGGAGGCAGTAATATACCTTGACATCTGAAGTAGCTCACCCCCACTTTTTATTTGCTTTGAAGTATCACACATCAAGATTATGCATAAAGCTTGTGGTAGGAAAAGACTGGGAATATTTCCTCTGATATTTTCAGGTAACAACAATAAAACTGACATCTAGTTGCCATCATATTTGTGTTGTTTCTGTACACATTTAGAGGTCAGCTTCCATCAAGTGCTCATTCTGCACATATATGTATTTATATCTTCAAACATATGAAAAACCTGATGATTGTATTCTACAGATTGCAGTTTTGCAGTTCCAAAAACATTTGCTTTTTTTTTTTTGGCTGTTGCTTTGGCTTTTTTTGGGAGTCACCTGTCAAAATTCCAGTCCCTTGTGCATTTAAGAAACATGAGAAGTCTCAGCTATGTACCTACTTCCTTGCATCTATCATTGGTTGGGGTAGAAAATGTCCTACAACTTGTGTATTTTCTGTAACAACATGTGAAGGGAGGCCTCATGTTTGGTTTTAGTTTCTGAGCAAGACAGTATTGTAATAGAAATATTGCATGTTAATAGCTGATGTAAACATTTAAAAAACTTATTAAACTTGTGACTCTGCGTTTGTAGTTTTAGGACCAAATTGGCAGCTGCACTGGCAAGATGTCGCATCAAACATGATGCTCTTTCAATTGAATGCATTCTACCAGAAACTATACGGAAGCAGGAACAAAGGGCTTCTGCTTTACCTTTATGTTTTTGGATAAACATATTTAAAATCAGGTGAGGTCTTTAAAGTGTAATCTAATGTTGGCATTTTTACATATGAAGTTATGTAGTTTACTCCATGCTTGTTTTAGAATTTCCAGGTTATATTATTACCAGTAATTTAATTTTCTTATAGTAAATTCTGCTTAGTCCAGTGATGTTATGTTTGTTTGTAGTTTTTATATATTGCGGTAATAGTATTCATAAGCTGTAACAAAGTTGTGAAACAGTTTTTCTTACTATTCTCTTGCTTGTGTGGGTCTTTCACCAAATAAATGAGGAAACAAAGTTAGAAAAAACTATATGTGTGCATAAACTCTGTGATGAAAAATAGAGAAGGAGAAAACTTCTTTAAAAGTGGGTGTATTACTGTATGCCATAACATTGGCAAAGGGTGTTAAGACAGATATAAAATATAATGTTGGTGTTTATTCTGTAAGGATAGTGTAAACTTGAAATAAACTCTTTGAAATCCTTACATTCAGTGGGCTACTATATATGTAACGCTGGTGTTTCCAGTTTGACACTAACTGATACATGAACCATACCTGGTTATCCTGTCATCTGTTTTGTTAGACAGGTAATACATTTTATTATGTCTTCAAGAATTTTGTTTTCATACTCTTGTGTGGAACAGTGTTCTGTGCTTAGGTTATAGGCTCTTCAAGAGAGAAGGTGTCTTACTCTGGTTGTGATGTTGCAACCCTTAAATAAGACTGAACTAAAAGCTGCTGCATTCACCCTACGCTTAATGTACCATATAAGCTTATGGCACTGTCTGAAACTGCATTTCAATACACAAGTCTTGGTGTACCTTTAAATCTTTATGATATTGGAATTGCAAACCTCAGCATTTATGCCTTCATTTCATTTACACAAGGATTATTTCAGTTGCCACCCATTAAATTAATTGGCAAGCTGGGTTAAATTGAAAGCAATTGAAAGAACTAAACTATTCCAGCAATAGATTTGCTACACTGTCTCCTGAGCACATGGACATTTATGTTTTGATGCTTTGAATCGTCCTCTGAGATGCATACCTCTTGCTTAATTTACTTTATCAGACTTACTAACTTAATTGTTTCAAATCAGAACTTAGATGCCTAAAATAGAGTGAATTCCTCTCCTGCATTAGGCAGTATTGAATTCTATATATATATATGTATATACGCATGCACACTAAAAAAATAAAAGGCAAAAATCCTTATAATCAATGCAAACTATATTGCTTAAGTAACTTGTATATGTAACGGTCAGAGTTGTATGTTAACAGCCTTCAAGATGTTTTCAGCGATTTGGAGAAGAAGGGATTCACAAGAGTCGAATCTGTGTCAGACTTTGACCGTTATACGTACTGTATGGACCAACATTGCCATGATGTATTGCTTTTTCCTTCCTCTCTGAAAGAAGAACTGCTTAATTTAGATCTTTTTGCAGATTACAAACTCATACTGCAGGTGAGTTGATGTCATCCTTGAATAAAATGATCTGCAAACTCAAATAATGCTTTGCATTAGTATGAGGTCATCTATTGCGTGACTGTCCTATTAAATCAGTCAGACAGCAACATACTGACAAAAGGCTTGGGATTATTTTAATAATCAGAAGGTTAGATTCACTTAATAAATTTAGCATGCAAATGTTAATGCTTACAGTTGATAGCTGCAATAAAATTAGTAAAATGTTCTAATCTTAAAATTGTTGAAATAAACATCAAAAGTGGTCAAAGAGGCAGTCTCACTTCTGAAAATGTGAGGAAAGTTTCTATGTTACTCTACATGCATTACCCCCAGTTAGTAGATAATTGTATGCTAATATTATAACATCTCTTCCTCCTTGACTGCATATTTGAAATGGATCAATGATGCTGCTTTGTATTTTGTGCAGTGTGGTTCCTAAATCTCCAGAAACCCCACTGGTCTTTTTCCTAACTTGTAATCATTAGTCTGTCCAGGCAAGATTGGTCAGAGGTTCCTGTTGTAGAGCGGTGGTTTGGAGTAACCCTGCAACAACACATAACCACAAATTATCTAAAGTATCTGATGATTCTTGAGTGCTTAGCAGAAACATTTCAAAGGGCATTTTCACTTGATGCTTAGCATTTTCTGGAAATTTTACCCTGAAAATTTATTACCCAACTTACAAAATAACTCTGAATATCTCCTTTCAATGTGTATATTTTGAATAGAGACTTACAAAAAAGAACTATACATGACAGCCCCATAGGTCACCAGAATGAATTCTAAATATTACTGCTTAAGAATATTAAAAGTTATGAAACAGAACCCTCAGAAACTCCATCTTTGTGTGGTGGGGTAGGGTGGTACTTGAATGGTATAAGTAGGTATGTAAACCTTAATGTGAACTTAAAGGTTTAGTTTTTTTTTCCCCTTAAAACCAACGTTTGCCCGATTTGGTGCAAAACTTGGTACTGGTGGTCCGTGTCTTCACTCTTTGCCTTTTTAAGTAATTCGATGGAGATAATGTTTGATATGTATCATCTCTCTTCAGCATCTGTAGTATAACTTGCTCTCGTAAACGTGCTTTCTGCATTCAAATCTGCTTCGGTGATAAAATTTCAGCAAAATATTAGGTTTTGATCCATAAGGGCTTCATTTCTTCTATAATTGTCTTCAAGAGCTGTGTGAATAGTTCTGCATTTCTCTGTTAAGCTGCCTCTGGAGATGAATTTTGCATATTGTGGCGTATGTTTGTCTTTTCTGGAACTGGCTGTCACTGAGAGTTCTTCCTTATGGGGGTGATATGCACTTAACCTTTCTTTTCACTTATAGATATGCTTTCTTATGCTTTAGAATTCAATTATTTAAATGTTGTTTAATTTAGTAAGATGCTTCTTTAATTCTCTATTAGCTGCTATCCATGATTAGTTTTTCTTCTCCACTCTTTCAGTTTGTCATGAAAACAATTAAATACTTTCCCAGTTTGGAAAGGAAGGTTGGCACTCAGAAACCAAATAAGTTGGTCATATTTAATTTTGTGTAATTATTTTCTAGGATAAGTCTCGCAGCCTTGCTGTACATGCTGCACAGGCACTGTTGAATACAGATGATGACATTATAGTGGCTCATGGAGGTTCCCATCTGACCATTGCCCATATGTCTACGCTGACAGTTCACAGCATGTCCACAATTTTTGTTTGTGGTGTAAAATCTGCAGCAAAAGCAGCTGAACTGAGGAACTTATTCAGTGACATGCGATGTACAAGTAGGTGTTATAACAATTGGTATGCATAAAATATTGTAATGTAGATCTTTGTGATTTACATAAATATGACATACTTCTGTCAGGATTCAGACATCTCGTCTGAGGATCTGAGGAGGGCATTAACTTATTTTTTTGCCACAAAATGAACGGACAACTCTTCAGCTATAATCAAGTTAATCAAAGGTTGCAAATTAACAGTCATAGATGCAGGCCCCTGAAATGTCAGGGGGACGTTTTCCATATAAGTAGTTACTGTATAGTGGTTGGTGTAGTTGGTAGCTGGGAACTTTTGTGTCTACTTATTTGGTGTCTTGGCTGTTGCTTTCAGTCTGATTTCACCTGTTTCTGAGAGTGTTAATCACATGCACATGGAAATACATGCATTTGTCTGGTTTACCCACAGGACATAATCAGAAAAGAATACAACAGGACTCTGGAGCCCCATTAGCAGACTTCTCAGTGGAAGATGCTAAGGTCTAGTCCTTCAATCAGTTTGAAATCAGTGGGACATACTTTGGAGGATCTGGGTCTAGCAGGCTCTAGCTTTGTGGAAATCTGTGTAACACCAGTCTCTTCCCCTTTATGGCATTTAAATTAGGCAGGCCTGCTTGCATGTAGAACTGTTCAGTTTTTCCCTTTTTTTCAGATATTCAGTTGTTAGATGAAGACTTCACTGAGATTGGACCAACAGACCCAAGACTTCAAAAGGCAAAAGTTATTTTGCTGCTACCACAATGCTCTGGGCTAGGTGTTGGCAATCCAATAGACTTTATTTTAAATGAACACAGAGGTAACTTTTGACACAACAGATAGCTCATGCTTTCTGGTAGAAACAGTACGCAAGTATTGTGGTCTGGACATTGTAGTTGCTTCAGTAACTTGTATCATTTTGTAAAATACCCTTCCTTTTAGATTTTTATTTTAACTACATACATATAACACATACATATTAAATAACTTGTATAATTCTGTATGTGTAATGTACATGTGGGCTACTATGGAAATATAAAAGAGAATAAATAAATTGCGCAGATGATTTTTCCACCCAAAGTGAGCAAGAATGTATTTAGCCCAGTTTAGGATTCTCACCAAGAAAACAAAATCTTTCTGGGTAGCACTGAAGGATTAAGGGTGTTTTGTAAAGGCAATTTCAAGTCAGTAGTATGATGTTTGAGCGTTATTCTGGGAGGAGAGTGTATACAGCCTTTCTTTTAAAATAAAAAGACAGTAGGTAGAAAATTTATTTCAAGATACCAATGAGTGCATATCAGTTTCCCTTGATGATATTTTTTTATTGATTGTATAAGTCTATTCACTGTACAATTTTCATTAAACAGAATCAAATAAGAGGCAGTACTAATTACAGGTAAAGAGGGAAAGACGACTCATTTAAGCATTCCCTGGTATTGTAATTCATAAAACCTACCTTCCTACTGCACTAGTAATAATGCGGTCCGTTACCAAAGCCTTTTCTGCATACAACCAAATTTTAAGACACTAATACAAGTTACATTAATAAATTTACAACTCTTTGCATTTAGATGCAGGATTGCTGAGAGACCTTTTCCAAGGATCTGTATCTGAGCATAAACTCAGTACTCTTGCTGAGAGGCAGCTTAATGAGTTGACACATGCAATGAAATGTAAGTGTGCTTGCGCTTGAATATCCGGGAACACCTTGTGCTATCAATTTCATTGTACTGCCACCAGTTTTTATATCGTTGAAAATATGCTGATTGCTCTATTTGTTAACAGTGTGTAACCAAACCCCCTTAAGAATGATCTCCTCAAGTTTAAAGGTGTATCTGTGTCCTAGTATTCACCAGCCTTTAATGCAATAATCTTCAGCATTATATAGAGAACCGGCTTACTGGCTTAGTCATACTCTACTTTGGAAAAGTTCTAAATGTAGTCTGACTCCATCTTCATGCTGCTGCTTTCTTTCCCCTTCCTTTGGTAGCTGTGTGAAAAGACTGGATGCAGCCCTGAATGTCTGATGAAATCTGGAAATATTTGAAAATATTTTAGTTACTAAAAAACACTAGAGATTGAATACTAATGTGTGCAGGAG
This sequence comes from Pterocles gutturalis, assembly GCF_000699245.1. Taxonomy (NCBI): domain Eukaryota; kingdom Metazoa; phylum Chordata; class Aves; order Pterocliformes; family Pteroclidae; genus Pterocles; species Pterocles gutturalis. The sequence goes on from NW_010116347.1 coordinate 6,638, forward strand.
GGTATATTTGATTGGTAAAAATGGCAGCCAAGCATAATTTTTATGCTGGTTTCAGACCTTACTAAACCACTGTGCATATGAAGAATTTGAACAGTAGAAAAAATTTGTTTGTTTTGTAGTTAACAAAGTACAAGCTATTGTTTACTGCACTTGTTCAGTTTACCCAGAAGAAAATGAACTAGCAGTGAAAAAAGCACTGGAATCTGGAGTGGGAGGAAAAAAAGTACAACCATACAGGTATGGAATGAGTAGTTTTTTCTATGGAAAAATTAAGTATAACTTTAAATTGTAGCATAATTCTTATCCTAGACAGATCTGTCTTGCCTTAGATTAACATTTAGAATATTTTTTGCCACCTCTCATTCCATTCCTTTTGATGTTACAAGAGTACTAAGTAGCATCCTCTTGACTTTTTCATCTACTATCTTTGTTCCCATCTGAAATCGAGATGGGAGGAAAGCATCACTGTTTGGAAATAACATTGTGGTGAGCTTCTGATAGAGCTATTGCTTTCATCCTATCAGTATTCAGAGAACGAAGGTAGTTTAAATGGAGACTAGAAGTCAGGGAGCTTGCTAGCACACTCTCAGCTTCTCACTTAGAATGAACAGTTTCAAAGGAAAAAGAAACAAAGTCTTAAAATGTGAGAATAATATAGAGGAATAAGAACCTCTGCTATAGGATTCCTTGTTCCTGTACGCAGATGAATGACTTCTGGGGTGACAGGTTACGCTAAGAGAACATCCTGTGCAATCATAACAAATATAAATCCATGTGAAAAGATGTGTAGTTGTATACTTTTTATGTAGTTAAAACCTGTCCGCTGCCACTGCTGTCAGCTGGAGCAATTGTTAAAAGACTGATGGGTACTTTCTGTATTTTCCTTTCAGTCACAGTAGACAAATGCAAACAGTTGGCGCTTGCTTGCACGTGGATATAATAGTTGATTACAGGATACAGGTTAAAAGAGTTTATGTTGCCGAAAGCACAGGAGAGTAATACTGTTTTTTTAGAATTGGTATTATCTTAGATGATGTTAATGACTTTGCCATCATGGGGAAAGGTACTGTGGTTCAAGATGTCATTCAGTGTATTTAAATTTTGCATTATTAAAATGGTAAATGTTAACTGTAGTCAGTCCAAAGCATTTTAAAAATAGGTGTGTTTTGCATAATGTTAAGATACGGTACAACAAAATGCATCTTTCTTGCAAATCACCAATAGAAAACAGCAGCCTGCTTGAAATTTTACACTAAATGGGATGAAATCAGGGTATGTCTTGCCAATGATGCTATGCTAGTCCAAAAGCATTTATGGACTCTTGCTGTAAACTGTCTGCCTTTAGAATTTGAAATTTTGTGATGTCTGTCATGTCTTGACCTCTATGCAGCTATCATTCTGTGGGGAGAACTAGGAGGACCTTGGAACATAATGGTCTCTGAATTATCTCAACACAAATAACACGTAAATTAATGATATATATATATAACAGAATTTATATTTCAAAAAAACCCCGAGATTTTCTTCCAGAGCTTTATTTTTTTTCAGAAGAAAATCCCCCTTGTCTAAAACAATCCCCTTTCCCCCAAAGCCAAACCAAAATCTCTTCAGTATTTTGCAGAAACATCATGAAACTTGTCATGCCACCAAATTATACTTTTTCTTTCCAACAAAAGGCAATCTCAGATGGTAGGAAAGGGAGAATAGAATTACATTAGGATTTTTGCAGACCTGAGCAAATTTCTAACTAAAAACTGATCAAACTTCATAAATGACTGTTCCACAATCAGTTCCTCCTTCACTGTCATGCACATATCTTGGATGTTTTAATGCCTAGTTCTAGCTACAATAAAGTTGCTGGTAACCAGCATAAACAGAGCAGTAATAGAACACCGTAAATAAAATACATAGTGTGATTATGCTTGTCTTAAGATGAAAGCTCAAGACATTTAAGATGCATGTACTACTTAATGACAGTTCCTTGTACTTTCCTTAGAATTCAGTAGGTAACTTACTTGACTAAAAGAATGCAGGACGGTATGAAAAACTGTTGCAGAATTATGAGCCTGTGTTCATGGTAGTGTCTTGTGAGAGGCAAGTAATACTAATAAAACAAACTGTGTGATCATCACAAATCTACTTAATTTTACATATCCTTGTTTATTTCCTTTTATATCCTTAATTATTATTTTCTGGTCATTTGTTTATTTTTTACAGGCTTACACCTCCCGTTTTTTCTACTTGCTCCAATTCAAACACTTCCACTGGAATTTTTTTCAAAATGGAGCCATCAGAAATTTCCAGTGGCTGTTTTCTAGCTGTTCTAGCAAGAGAGGTAAGCTAAGAAAACTACACTTTAAAAACACTTCACAGAAAAAGAACATTGCCATTTTCCACAAAAGACTATATGAAACTGAACATTTAAAAAAAAAAATCCTGGCTGTTCTTTTGTTGTCTTAGGAACAAAGAATCAGTGAGCAGTTGAAATGTGCCACTTCTAGAGTTTTATGCTGAGTGCAGCTTTCCAACAGGTGCCTTTTCTTCTGGAGCTGTTTGTGATCAGAGCAGTCTCTTGATATAAGTCAGTGCTAGGAACATCTAGAGGAAACATATTGTTGCTGTCACACCTTGGAATGAAATACACAGCTTGATTAGACTCACCATAATTGGGGTCTAGTAAAGTTATTTGTTATGTCTGTATGTGTCACCAAGATTTGCCAGTATCCAAGTAGCCTGTGTCACCCGTAGGAATTAATACTTCATTATAATTTGAATAAAATAGGTATGAATATGTTTCCTTCCAAAACTAAGGCATATGCAAATCTGGCTTGAAAGGCAGGGGACTTTTGCTGAGTAAACAGAAAAGTCTTGGCATGATTTCCTGAGGAAAGGCCTTAAAGGGCTTGTTTTCACTTCTGAGCATCAACATTTTCCTCTCATGTCTGAGAAAAGTAGGACTTTTTTCACCAAAAGAGGAAGGGGGGGAACTAATTAGAATTTCAGTGAAAATTAAAGATGCGAGATCTTATTTGGTTATTTGTACCACTTTCTGTTATACTGCAATTACAGTGCTTGAAAGAAGCTTGCGTCCTGGGGGAAATTAGAAGAGAAGATTTTATTAAGAGTAAGAGAATCACACATGAAAAGCCTTTCAAGTTATCTATTATTGACCTCTTTCTTTTCAATATAAAGTATTTTTTAACCTGGCTCCCTGAGCTAATAAGTTTTAGTTAATCATGCTATGTACAGCTGTCTACCATATTGTCTCCCTCTAGAGAAAGAAACACTTTTGTTTCAGGTAGTTAATTTGGATAATTTTTTAGTCAAATGCTAATGCACAGAAGCAACCCCTTCTATGGCAAATTTTTAAGTGATTCTGGAAATTAACATCTTCTACAAGGCAGAAAACGTGTACTTATAATTTAAACTGCAATTTCTGGTTTATAGAAACTCTCTTCTTGGCTAGCTGTAAATACTTTCTTGCCCATTGCTTCTCTTTACATACTTGGATGTTGACCTGATTCCTACTTAATCTAGTTTGAGAGTTCCTTGCTTATGTATTATGAGCAAGGATTTTCATTATAATGAAAATTATTCATGTTAATGTTATTGATAATTCTTCTGTATTTTAGTAGCTATTTCTGATACACACACACTTTTTAATTATATATATACAAAAAAGTTATTACAGAAATGTTACAGAGGAATTTAGTGCGGGAGACGTAGTAAAAGTCCATTATTCAGTTTCCACTCTTCAGGCCTGTAGAGAGCAAAGTCTCTGAAGAGCAAATGCTCAAATACCTCTTTACGCAACAGTCATGTTCTTAATTTCTTGAATAAATAGTTCAGTTAGCATTTGTCACACCTGACTTAAGCTTGCTGTTAGATTCTGCAGTAGTTTTCTCATGGAGTTAAGTTCTGAGGAATCTGGGATTAAAGTATTGAGTTTGCAGCTCTGTCTTGTGCCTTAGATTCATTGTTTTCTTTGAAATTTTCAGAAAGATTCTTCTGAAAATGTGTCTGTTAAAGACATTTTGGCTCGTGCTGCAGCAAAAGGATTACTAGACAGCAGTCCGGAAAAATCAAAGGAAGAGGAGAAAAAGCAGAAAGTAACAAAGCGTAGAAGTAATATTCCTGGTACTGGTACAGAGCCAAAGACTGCACAGTTCCTTCGCCATCAAACTGTATCTAATATTAAGGCTGAAGTTTCCATATCTAAAGCAGTCAGTAACATACAACAAAATAAAGTGACAAACATCAATGTTCAGCTGAAGAAATCTATCAAACCTGTTTCAGACCCTGCTTCAGGTCTGCCTAAAGTGCTGAAGGGCATCTCTCATTTGTCATCTATGGGCAAGGTGTCTGACAGACAGACACTTCCTAGAAAGGCATGCGCAGAACGTAAGAGGGTTGTGTTGAAGCCTGTGGAAATTGTTTTCCCTCCAGTGATAACACCATATGTAAGTTCGCAAGGAAACAAACTCAGGACATCAACTCATCATTGCTTTCATGGCTGCACTGGAGCGAAGGGTTTCAGTGGTAGGGTACTTCCCCCACCTCTGCCTGAAGTGGTCAGGCCAACTGTGCGTAGCAATCCTCGGCCATGACTATAAGAATCTTCAAACATTGCCCTACCTTTATACAGAAGGTAAAGATGCCTGTATATATTAATCAATACACTTAGATTACCGTATACCTTTATGCAGGATAATCTTGCTGTGGGAAACAGATATATTGTGGAATATTTGCATAGAAATAATCGATGTTAGATAATTTTTAAACCAGTAATCACACTTTAAAGTGAATGGAGCTCAGCTGCTCTGCCTGATAGACCGGGGTGGGGGGGAGTGAGGTCAAAAAACTATAGCTTCTTGCTATACACTTTTAAGTGATAAGCTAAAGCATACATTCCTCCCTTCCCCCCATGACCTGCCTACATCTGTAGGAATATTCAATTTCACATTGATTTTTTTAAAGTGAGACTGCATTTTTAAAGTGGATATTTCTCTTTACAAGTGCTAGATACCATTTTTGTGGGTTACCATGTAGACTCTGACACATAGAAACTAAGCCTTGCACAGTAAGCCAGTTAGCTCACCTTTATTTCTAAAACTAGATGTGAACTTTTGTACCAGGCAACAGGCCAAGTACACTAAAGCCCATGCACAGGCTTTCTAGTACTTAGTCCCTTGGTTTCTACTCAGGTGTGCTTCAAAATCTTAACAATGAAAACTAGATAAATATTCTCATGCTAAAAACACTGAATTGTCATCGTATGTCATGTCAGACTATGTCATGGCTCATAACTGCCTTTTACCAACTTTCTTAACACAAGCAGTTCTTAGTCGAAAAGAGCTGCTACTGTCAAAGTAACTTTATTTTTATAAATGTTACTGCCAGTCAGCTGAATGACTGACCACAGAGTAGTTTCTCTGTCTTTGGCAACAGCTGTGGGCCTCTAACCTGCTCCCTCTTGCTAGCAAATATAAAATAAGTGCAAAATATCTCCAATTGTCTTATAATCTGAGCAGAGGATAAAAGGGGGACACAGAGATACTTTCAACAAGAATCTGATTTAGTATTAAATACAGACATTATAAAGAAGGAAAATGGCAAACAATGACAGAATGACAGTAAGAGGAACCTCAAGAATTGTATTTAGATTGGGCATGTTATAGAAATGAAACAAAGACAGCATCGCAATATAGAAAAGCAAAGGTAGCTGCGTCCCAGAAGAGAAATTTTCCTCTAGGCTATCATTTAAGATACTTGGTAAGAGTGTTGCCAGCAGTGTCGACAATATGGTATGGAGTTGTAACCTGTTTGATGTGAGTCTGGATTTAGACACATCCAGAGAAACTGTTTAACATTTTTTTTTCTCACCCATACCAGTCGAGGTAGCTGGATCAGCACTACCTGTAGAAGAACAGATGCGAATGATATTACACCAGCAGCATAGACAGCTGGCTCTTGTTCATCGGATAAACACTGTTGCTTCATCGAAATCAGTGGAAATTTCTTTTAGCATTTTAATCTGAGCCAGCTGTCCTATTCAGAGGCATCACTCGCTGCATATTCCTGTGAGTAACCTGTGCTCCTTACCTGTTCCAATAAAAGGATGATCTCTGCTCTTGCTTCTGAACAAACTTGGAAGGATAGATCTAGACCTGTGCACACGTAATGTATAGAACTGAAAAAATTTTAAAAATACCAATTTTATTTCAAAACCATCTTGGAGGAGGAGAGGTTCTACATCTTAGATAAAAGGGATGGACAATAAGGAGATATCAGGGTTTTTTTCAATATGGTTGTTAAATGCTTAAAATAAACTTAGGGATTCTGCAGTTAGAGAACAAAACTTTATTTTGTTAAAATCAAAATCTGTATAATTCATTATTAAATATAATTAAAATTACTTGTAAAAGAACATACATGTGTCTGATGACAGAATTTTTGGGGTACTTACGTAATATGTGTCACGATGTCCCACAATCGGCCTCATCTTGCTTTCAGGAGTTTCTGTCTTTGAAATGTTATGGAGGCTAAACCAGTTAGAATCTTGATGTCTTACCAATATTGAAGAACTGGTAGTGAAGATTTTGATTCTGCAAGTCACCAGCTTACTTTGTAAGCACTGAACATCTCATGGGGGCAACATCTGGGGCTGATTTCAGATGGCTTGTAGGTAGAAGGCTGTACACTCGGTTAAGCACTCGATGACTTTTTTACAGTAATGCTGTATCTGATGTAACAAATGGTCTGTAATCCAGTTATGTATTTGTAGTTTTCAACTAGAAACTCGATTCAGTTTTCCAGATACAAAAGTGTCCATTGTACTGCTATTACCTCTAAACCACGAACATGTTTTTCCCTCCCCTCAACCACAATTTGGAACAAAATAAATAATTTCCCAGTTTTGTGGACCAGTAACAGTTGAGACAATAATTTTATGCAGATAAATTTATTCTCAGAACAGATTACATTTAAATGTGGAGAAGTGGTCAACAGCAGGGAAAATTGTCCTTTTCAGTGTCAATCAGGTGCTTTACAGAAGACTGAACTCTGCTAATACACAGCGGGTGCGTGTCCTTCTTTCTTACTGCTGTTAAAATGAATCAAACCTGCTTTTGCTGACTGTACAGCGCAAGTTTTAGCAATGTATTAATTAACCTGCCCAAGAAAGGAATAATGGGGTTCCTGGTAATGCTGAAAGGCTGAGCCCATATTAGCTGCTGAAATAAGAAATTTATCTTTTCCAGGGGTGATCTACTAACAATTTTAGATCCCTAGATAAATGATCTATGAAATGCTTGATAAAATTAAAAAAAAGGGATATAGAAGCCTTGGTGACACAGAACTAGCATAAGCTATTGGATACTCCATAGTTTTTGTTCCTCTGTCACAAAAGGGCATATTATTTCTATAGGTACAGGTGACTCTGCACATGAAGTATATCATTAAAACCTAATTTTACTGTGAATGGATTCTATGGCCTTCCGTGCAATTTTTCTTATTCCTGTTTAACCACCCTGTAGGTGGCCCCTGTACCCTTACATCTCCCACACCCCCTCACTCCCCTGCCAATGAAATAGTAAATTGCTTAAATAAAACCTACAGCCAGCACTGCAGATTTCAAAAGAAAGGCTAGTTGCTGACTGTGAATATAAATCTCCTTGCTGCTGCAAGGGAGCATATTAATGACATGACTGACAGGTGATACTTACCTCTAACTTACTACTTGCATTGAAAAAAATGAAGAAGTTAGCTTTGCTTTACATGATTTTTCTACAGACTTCAATAAAAATGTGACTACAAATAATTACAAAGCCTGCCTCCTTTTAGGCAGCCTATAGTATACAGAGTGGAGACTGTTACAAGAGCACGCCCAGTGAAGACAATACATCAACATAATAATGCAGAATATTTCAGTAAAAATAGAATTAGAATAAATAAAATAAAAATATTTTAAGCTGTATTTAACAGGTTAATTTAAAATATGGCATCAGACATACAAGGCATAGTGAACACGGCTACCTGCCTACAGTATCACTAGGTATTATAAAAAAATGCATAGATAACTGAAGGGTTGCTATACCATCAACTGAAATAGTGGCAGCTGCTCAAACACACGTACTCCATACATACTTTTTTGGCCATGGTAAAAAGAGTGTCTTACTATATTAACAAAAGATAACTGGCTTTGCAATATTTGGCTCTGATTCTGCAAACACCTGGATGTGTATTTGATCTTCTGGAGAATAAGGGGCTCTACTGAAGCAAAAAGGCCACATACAGTCAGACCATTAAGCAAACTACTTAAATATCTGCAAAATCAACAACATTTTGTTAACAGACACGAAACTCTTAAAACATATATTGGCAAGTGACCTACGGCTTTTTAAATACCCTTCTGTCTTCTCCTCAGCCCCTCCTGCAATTGCACGCTTTGCTAGTGAAACCTAACTGGATGTTCATAGCCTTGACAACACTCATGTAGGAGAACGTTTACATTGCTGTTTGCCAAGTGTTGGTTCAGTTTAAAGAGAGTCTGGATCTCTCTTGGGGAGAAATCAGCACTGTGCAGATGCAACTACAAAATCTAAATATACTGTTTAAAATTCACTGTTGTAGAACAGTGCCAAATCATGGCATTTCCAGCTGCAATTTTAAAGGGACACTATCAAAGTATTTTTTGTAATTTAAAATAAAGTCAAAGATTGAATCATTAGCACAGTGACAAATAAGGAAACTTTTCTCTCTTAACTTCATGATCTTACCTAACAGTACATTGTTAGCCATCACATTTTGCTAGCAGTCATGATCAGAAGTGAGTTTTTACACCACTCCTAGCAGACATCGCTGGGATCAGTGCTAGAAACTTAACAGACATGTGCAAGCTGCCACCTCCACGCTTTGAGATCTGGCTTCATGGTCAGTTTAAAGCATTGGCACTGCTAAAAGGGGTGGGTTTGTTTGCATCCCCTCACCTCCAGCTCTGCATTCACCCTACCTACTTGGCATAAGCAACTTCTCTAGCTGTACAACCAATAGAGCTGGTGCAGAGGAGGCAACAGGAGGACAAAGCTTGGGAGGGAAACAATTGCTTCAATGCAGAATCGCGGTCATAAAGAGATCTGAGATCAGTGGAAGATCGGCTCTTTGGAGGGTATTCTAGAGAGCGAAATTTAATTCCAACAGTTGGATAGCTGACCTTCATCTCACACTTGCTCATACATCAGGCTGAGTTTAGTTTAACAATTTTTCTGCATTTTTCAATGCAGAAATTTCTTGAATCATCATTCTTCTCCCCCATGTTCCTAACTTGGTTTGCCCAGGTGCTGCTGTTAAATTCTTTAAACAAGGAAATTAAAAAAACCTGTTTGTTTATAACAGTGTCTTGCATAGTAAAATAAAAAAAGAGTTCTTGTGATAACAACCATGACACTATTCTTTTAAAATTACAGTATGATCAGATTTGCAGACTTGGGAGACAGTTACAGTTTGGAACACATGTATAAATGGAGGCAAAACATTTTTAACACTCGTTAAAAAAATCTTTAATGTTCCATTTCCAAAATTTGTACCAATCTGCAGGTCCAGGCAGAAGACGGCAAAGGAGGAGACTCAAGATGAATAACTGCAATTGAAAATTAGCCTGAGGTACAATTTTAAGGGGCAATACTGGGCTGACTTTGTCAGGGTCTGCAGTAGTGTGTAGATCAAAGCAATTAGATGAAACCTTTGGAGCAAAAGCATTGAAATCAAGTTGTACCACTTGAAGCACTGTCCTGTTAGAAAAAAACTCTTCTTTTGTCACAAGAGCATTCAAAGAAATTCCATGGAATTTTGTAAATAACGAGAAACATGATGGTTCTTTTTGTGGCATGTTAAGTATTCAGCAACAAACTCTGAGGGGAAGGGGGGAATTGTGCAACCAGACACTAAACTGAATATTTCATCAAACACTTGTATGAATAAGGTATGGAACATTTTAGTCTTTTTGTAAGTTTTAACAGAATAAAATTACTGACTAGTTCTTTCTTACTCCTGACTGCTATGGGCCCTGTATGAAACAAATGGTATTTTTGATTAATTAATGACAGATTTAGGAGAATAAATTTAACAGCCAACAGGTGCATTTGTATACTTAGAGCTGAAAAGCTTCAGGGGATCACCCTTCAACCCAATTACTGAAAACATTTCTGGATTTTTCAGCATTGGTTTGGTATTAAACAGGATTCTTCTCTAAGACCATAATGTATAACCAGGAGATGAAACAATGACACCATGATTCAAAAGCATGTCAGGGAGATGTTAAAGTGGTTGCTAGACCAATGTTGGCAAACAATTTAAAACTAACAGATGTAGTTCTGTAAAAAAATAAAACTTAATTCAATGGTAGATAAATACTTGGTACATACTCTAGTGTTGAAAACAGAGCAAGGTGATGTAGGATTTGAGATTGGTTTGTGACAAATTCAGTGCAAGACGGTGAAACTATCAAGTCGGGCATCATTCACTCCAAGGACTTTAGCAGGAGTTCACTGGGAGGGACGTGGCCGTTTTTGTTTTTTTTTTTTTTTTTTTTTTTGGGTGTGTGTGAGTTTAGGTAATGTTCACATATTTACAGTCAAACAGACCTTCCACTGCTCATGATGTAACTCACTGACAGCAAAAAAAAAATATTCATGCTTCTTTTCATATCACACGATGGTGGCAAGAACAAGATAACATGCTTGTCTAACATTGTTTGTTAGGGGTAAATTCTCTGAAGACAAAGCATCAGCAATTTGAAATGGAAGGCCAGACATCGTCAGTTCACTTTCCGTAGCGTAGCTACTTTTACCTTCAGTTAAATGTTAGGAGAATCCTCTCTCTTATGCAGCTATGGCATCTCAGTGACCGGGCGTTTCTGTTTCAAAGTGTCAATGAGGGACAACACTCCTCTTTTTACATTAGTTGTAACTCTTCTAGTCACCGAGTCTGCAGGAGGTGGGGGCGGTCGAACTTTCTGTGAAGGAGGTCTGGCTACTAAGCACTTCTGATACCGTAACTGCAACAAAGCAAAAGCATTCTGCAATCCTTACTGTATCCAATACTTGTACAGAGCATTTTAAATACACTTTTAATACCTTCTCATTAAACATAGCCAAACCTCTATTTTGGCTGTGAAAAACAGCCCAGCTGAAGTTAATGGGACATTGTTCTGTCAATCTGTGGGTGGAAACTGTTCACTGGCACACGATGGATCATGAAAATCATATGAACAACCCTTTGAAAACTGAAAAATAAGCTTTCTGGGCTCAGC